>NW_020126820.1:0-300000 GCF_002994745.2 Rosa chinensis | reverse complement strand
TCCTTAAGTATTACACGGCAAATTTAATCCCCAAGGAAAATATATTTTCCTTTTTTTAAAAAAACTCTTCCTTGATTCTCTCCTTGCCATGTCATCTTCATGAAACTTCTCGTTCCATTTATGAACTCAATTCTGCTTATTTATTCCAAAAACCTGAAAATAGAAGCTTTCTAAAATAAGAAATGGAAACTTTCTTAAACTAAAATGGAAACTTTCTAAAAATGGAAAAAAGAAACTACAAAACGGAAACTTTCTACAATTAGGAACTTTCCCATTCGAAGAATGGAAACTTTCCTAAACAGAGTTTTATTAAGGAAATAACGCAGAAAATATAGGGAAATAACAGTTAAAACGTCGCATTAAAATGCTTCTATCAATTTTCTTCATTAATTTCGGCCAAGAATATCTTAGGAGAGAGTAATTGCCGAAATTCCATAAATAAATTCTGATTTGCTTCACCAATTTCGGCCACAAATATCCTTGGGAAAGTAATTGCCGAAATTCCATAAATTAATGCTGATTTGCTTCATCATTTTCGGCCAAAAATCACATTTAAATCTTCCAAGAATATCTCTTTGCCCTTAAAACTCTCCCTTGAATTACTCCAATCAAAATCTTCAATTATATTTTCAGATTTTCATGTTGCCTCCTCCTTTTCCTCTTTGTATTTTACGGCAAACACATATATATTCTCCAAAAATATCTCTCATGTGTCACAAACCCTAATTTCCATGGGCCTTTATCCATTTGCCGAAATCCATAACCTCTTGAGAGTTCTTGGGCCTTTGTGCGTCACCTTCAAGCCATGTCATCTTCTAATGTCTTCAAGAAGCTTCTTTCAATGCCATGACACTTCATTTTTCTGCTTTCCTTTCTTGGTTGACTCAAGAGTCTTGTTTTGGCAGGGTTTCCTCTTCTGGACAAGGTTTCCTGGTTGAAACAGGATTTCCTGGTTGAACCAGGAAAACTTCATTTCTTCTTTTCAGCTTATTTATGCAGCCCTTTGTATCTCATTTTGTCTCCTTCCAACATTGGCGAGCTCCTCTTTCCATTTGTGAGTTCATTTCCACTTTTTAGCTCCGAGGTCCTGAAAATAGAAACTAGTAAGAAAAATAGAAACTTTCCTAAAATGAAAAATGGCAACTTTCCTAAACTAAAAATGGAAACTTTCCAAAAATGAAAAATAGAAAGTACAAAAATAGAAACTTTCTACAAATAGGAACTTTCCCAATCGAAGAATGGAAACTTTCCTAAACAGAGTTTTATTAAGGAAATAACGCAGAAAATGTAGGGAAATGTAGTTAAAACGTCGCATTAAAATGCTCCTATCAGATTGAAAAGTCTTCATGTGATGAAAACGCCACTAAGGTATGATTTTGGTAAGGGATTATGAATTATGATGGAATAGGTGAAGTCTCTTTTGTTAGTATTAGCCTTAACCCCTTATGAGTACCTGATTCAGGTCTCTTAAGGTTGAGGGCGGCTTTTATTAACACTTGAAAAATGTCTTGCACTTAGGACTTTTCTTATCTAAGTAAGTATAGCCTATGTGGGATGGTGTCTAGGAAGGGGACAACGTTCATGACAGGTTTTTTTTTCCAGAAGTGCATTCAAATGAGCCTAAACCACTTTGTGGGAATAGCTCATGCCAAAATGGATTTTACCTCTCTTGTTCGTCCTCCCCTAACTGGCCATTTCAGTAAGGTTGCCCAAAGGATTTGAGAAGAAATATGTGTGGAGGCAAGGACTTGGGCTGCACGTCCAAAACAATAGTTCATGATGTCTTATTGAAGTCATATACTTAGACAATTTTTGAAAATAGTTAGGTTTGGTAAGAATTTGTGAGTCATAATGGACTAGGTGAAATATTCTCTTATTAATACTTGTCAAAGTTTTCTTTATCAAGTAGGCACACTTTATTAGCATAGGGTGTCTAGGTTAATTAGATACGAGAAGTGCTAGCAAAGGGTCTCGTCCCCTGCTAATCAAAATCGTTCCTCTACTACCTGGTTCTGTGTGAAAAGAGTTACCAAAAGATAAAGGGAAGGGAGACTTGTATTAAAATTAGAATCTTTGGGCCGTGTGTCTAAATCTTGATTCACGATTCCTTATTGGAGTTAACTACTTAAAGATTGTAAAAATTGTAAAACTTGTATATATATACATAAAATTTTGTTAGTCTTGTATATATCCATATTTGTGACGTTTTGTTGTGTGTATATATTGGAATAAATGGAGGTGCAAGTCTAGGCTGAAAGACTTTAAACATTAAGCGCTGCATGGGAGGCAACCCATTTCAACCGTAGCTGTGGAGGAGTCATCAACGCAGATTTGCTTTCTTGAACTCTTCCTTCTCTTTTAATTTCATAATTTTTCTTTGTTTTAGGGTTTCTTTGCATTAACTCTTATGCCATGGTTGATTGATGCTTTGTATGCTTTATACTTGTTTATACATTGAGGACAATGCATGATTTAAGTGTGGGGGAAGGGTTTAACGTTTCACTTTGTTTTTAGATAGCTAGTTGTTGTGGTCTAAAAAAATAATAATAAATAAATACAAAAAAAAATTTATAATTTCGTCACTTTAATAATAATTTAAAAAATAGTCACTATTCAAAAAAAAAAAAAAAAAATCTTTTGTTTTTGTTTTGTGATTGAGTCTTAGGATGCCCTTTTAACTGTCTAGGATGAGCTTATATCTCTGAAATTAAGGCTAAAAGAGGATCACAAGATTGAGATAATGTTTGATGATATTCTTTGGTTAATTATGATGTATGAAAAGCATATGAATGTGTAGTAGATATGGTGCATGCGTAACTTGGTACAGAATATGAACATGTGGAAGATAAGTGATGATTCATAATAAACCCTTGTGAGAATTTGAGCCATGTGCCCTTTCTTTGTGAGTGATTAATGGAAAAAAAATGAAGTATACTCTTATTTTCTTGGCGATGATTTTGTTGATCTCATTATTCTTTCATCTTGATTGACTACATGCCATAGATTAAGTTTAATGGACTAGAGAATGCTAGAATTCACTGTTATGCTCATTGAGACGTTTATGATCAATATATGGCCCTGATTCTGGAAAGGATAAAGGTACTTACTTAGGATTTTACCACCATTGCCAAATATAGCCTGTGTCCCCATTTGTGCCCGTCGTGGGACCCCCCTAGTTCAACGTCCTAGACATGACCCTTACTCCAATACTTACAACCCAGGATGGAGGGACCATCCCAACTTCAAGTGGACCAACAATGATAACGTTCAGAATCCTCTTGGAGGGAATTTCCAACGTCCACAAGGGCCTTCATTCCAAGGGTCATCTTTTCAAAGGCCTTACATGCCTCCTCCTCAACAAAATTCAGGATCTTCAATGTCTCACTATGACAAGACGTTGGAGGCCTTGACTAGTTCTACCCAAGCCTTGACAAACTCTACACAGGCTTTGATTCAAGGACAACAGACCCACACCAAGGACATTGCAGAGCTCAAGAAGCAAATGGGTCAAGTTGTGGATTTCATGAGCAAGATCCACGAGACT
This sequence comes from Rosa chinensis, assembly GCF_002994745.2. NCBI lineage: Eukaryota > Viridiplantae > Streptophyta > Magnoliopsida > Rosales > Rosaceae > Rosa > Rosa chinensis. Next base: position 296,456 of record NW_020126820.1, on the reverse strand, counting down.
GGCAAGCTCCCTAGTAATACAATACCTAACCCTAATTTAAATAATTATACTTAATTTCGTAAAAAAAGAAAAAAAAAAAAAAAAAAAAATGTGACGTTTTGTTTTGTTCTTGTGTTAAAGTATTGTACGAATTGTGTCTAATCTTGTAAACAAAAGAAAAGAATTAATTGTAAATATTGTTAAGTCCTTAATTGTTATAAGTGTGTAAAATCGTATGAGTAGATAAGGGCCATTTTGTTAATATTGGCCTTAACCCTTCATTAGTGCCTTTCTAAGGTCTTTTGAAGTTGAGGGCGGCTTTTAGTAACATTTGGAGAACTGTCTAACACATGAGTTCTTTCCAAGCTGAGTAAGGGGCATATAGGTGGTGTCTTAGGTTGAGACCCTGGGTGATGGGTTCAAATTGGATCTCAGAGATACTATAGACTGTGCGTAAACCACAATGTGGGAGTAGCCAATAGGGGCCTAAACCTCAATGAGGGAGTAGCCTCCGTAGTGTCACCAAAATGAGTCCTCCCTCTCACTTACCTCTTAATCTGGCCATCTAGCCTTCTGAAACAAAGGAAAGTGACTTATGTCTAGGCGACTATCCCTAGATCGTATCTCACCAATAGTAGTGGTTTCTATTGGGCTCGACTTACAACTTGTAATCAATTGAGATATTAACTTTATTTTGTAAAGATAATAAGATACTTGAACATAACCTCCACTTGAAAATTATGTTGTTTTGTACATTTTATACTTGTATAAACTTCTTACGTGGTTTATTTGTGAAAAGATTGTGGATAGTTTGTAATTTATACTCTATTTATACTTGTATAAATCATAAATAGTAAATTCGTGAATAGGAACTTGTGAATAGTGACTCGTGAATAGTAAAGTTGATGTATAAATCACTAATTTGTAATTAACTCACTTTATACTTTGCTAACTTCTTTGAATTTTGATGATGTTCAGGATTCCTATGAATGATCGAGCCTTTTAGACCCTCCACAATAAAGGAAATTGAAGCAAGGCTCGCTCGTTTGAAGAATCCTTCACTTCTTGAGTACACAAGCCCTTCCCCTTCAACATACAAAGAGTACACATTTAACGAGCAAGGGAAGCGGATTTACTTTTCTGAGGAGTCTACATCACCTACACCGAGTCCATCTCCTCCTTCACATTCACCTTCACCTGTGGTTTCGTCCAACTCTACACCACCACCTTCACCACCACCTGAAGAAGTCAAGGAAGAGAGAATGGCATCTATTAGGGAACTCTCCACCGCAACTGTTGAAGGAGGACCTCCTTCAGGCATAGTATACCCTGCCCCTGCAGCAGGAAGACAAGCAGAGTTTGAGCTTAAGAGTGGATTGTTGCACAAGCTCCCTATGTTCCATGGCCTCAATATGGAGGACGCCAACAAGCATATCAGAGAGTTTCAATCTGTGTGTGCTAACATGCAACCACAAGGAGCAGATGAAAACATTTTGAAGATGAAGGCATTTCCGTTCTCCTTAGCTGACAGAGCCAAAGATTGGCTATATGAGCTTCCTGCTGGACGTATCACATCATGGGAAACAATGAGGAAGGCCTTCTTGGAAAAATACTTCCCAGCTTCCAAGGTCATCACACTCAGGAAGAAGCTCAGTGGCATAGAGCAGGCCCATGATGAATCCTATGCTGCCTCCTACGAGAGGTTCAACTCCCTACTTGCACAATGTCCTCAACATCAGATGAAGGATGAGACCCTACTTACATGTTTCTACGAAGGACTCTTACCCTTGGAAAGGCAAATTCTTGATGCTGCAGCTGGAGGAGCTTTTGTGGATAAGTCACCTGCGGTTGGGAAGGAACTTATAGCTAATCGTGCCCTAAACACTCAACAGTATGAGGGTGTGAGACAAACCACTCGTAGGGTAAATGAGGTGAGCACTAGTCCTGCCATTGCGGATCAATTGAGCAAACTCACCCTTCTTGTGAACAAGGTGGCGACTACTCAAGGCCATGGAGGACCTTCTGCTTGTGGGTTATGCTTTACCCAAGGACATCCTACGGATCAATGTCCTCAACTAAGTGAGAATGGTGGTTGGGAGTCTGTGAATGCCATAGGAGGATATCAAGGGAACCAAGGGGGTCCCCAACGTCCAAGGTATGATCCATATTCGAATACCAATAACCCTGGATGGAGGGACCACCCCAACTTCAAGTGGACCAACAATGAAAATGTTCAGAACCCTCTTGGTGGCAGTTTCCAACGTCCTCAAAGACCTCCCTATCAAAGACCTTACATGCCTCCTCAACACAATGTTGGGAATTCCAATTCTCACTATGATAAGACGATAGAGGCATTGACTAATTCCACTCAGGCATTGACTAGTGCCACACAGACTTTGCTTCAAGGACAACAGAACCATACCAAGGACATTGCAGAGCTCAAGAAGCAGATGGGACAAGTGGTGGACTTCATGACCAAGTTTCATGAAACTGGTAAGCTTCCGAGCAACACAATTCCAAACCCACAAGGAGGCTTTGAAGGTCAAACCAACTGAGGACAAGAGGAAACCACGTCTAGGCTGAGAAGACGTTAAAACCAAGCGCTACTTGGGAGGCAACCCAAGCAAATCAGATTTGCTTTCTTTATCCTTATCTTTTATTTATTTTTTCGTTTTTGCTTATTTGTTTTAGTATTTATTTTCGTAAATTTCTACCTACATGCTTAAGTGTTTCATTGCATGTTTATTCTTGATTACATTGAGGACAATGCAATATTTAAGTGTGGGGGAAGGGATTTACACTTTTATCTTGAGTCATATATTGAAAAATACAAAAAAATTGAAAAATGTCAAAAATTTAAAAATTTTCGTTGCTTTTGTTTTTGTTTGAGTTTTAGGATGCCCTTTCAACTGTCTAGGATGATTCTATATCTCTGAAATCATGACTAAAAGAGGATCACAAAATTGAGATGATTTAAACATGGTATTCTTTGGTTAATTGAGATATATGAAAAATGCATGCGTGTGTAGTGGATATGGATTTCGTGACCTTGGTACAGAATATGAGCATGTTAAGATAAGTTTTGATTCATAAAGCCCATGTGAGATATTTGAGCCCATGTCCCTTTTTCTTGGAGTGAAATGAAAAATATATTCTTATTTTCTTGGCGATGTTTTGATGATCTCATTATTCTTTCATCTTGATTGACTACTTGCCATAGATTAAGTTTGATGGACTAGAGAATGCTAGAATTCACTCTTGTGCTTGTTGAGACGTTTGTCAATACATGGCCCTGATTCTGGAAGGGATAGAGGCAACCTAGGAATTACCACCATTGCCAAATGAACTTGTGTCCCCAATTGTGCCCGTCGTGGGACTCCCTTAGATAAACCCCTTTTGAGCCTACATTAAGCCTTTTCATTCATCATCCTTAAAACCCTTGACCATGAAGCTTAGTATAGTTACAACCCTACCCTTTGTTCTAAGAACTTAGTGGAGCAATCTTTTGAGACATACTACGTGGGTTTGGTGCTAAGGATGAAAAGTGAGAAGAGGTGAAAGTTCAAGTGTGGGGGTAGACTTGTCCATAAAGAAGAAAATATGTGAAAGCCGTGAAAAAATGAAAAGAAAAGAAAAAAAAAAAAATGTATACAGCTAAAAAGAAAAGAAAGAAAAATATTTATGGATTTTAGTCCCCCATACTTAGTGATTTTGGAGTCTGCTTTGAAATGAAGGTCCACTATAGAAAAATTTGGCCTTTGTCCATTCCACTATAGTTAAAGGGAAGTTTACAATGAAGATTGGGCCCAACATGAAAACATTTGGCCCTTTTATGTTACCTCTAGGGAAAGTGACGTTTTTGCAATGCCTTGGTGGATTTCTTGAGGTCTCTACATCTACATGTGCTCTGCTAGGTTTTTAGGACACTTTGATAAATCCCTACCTTTCATTTCTTTAAACCTTGAGCCTTAGCCCCATTACAACCCTTGAGAAGACCTTCTTGATCCTTAAGATGGGACAGCCCTTGATGTGGAGATGAGTTACAAGAGTTGAACCTATGGCTTGGGTCCATCTGTGCAAGTAGTTGGTATCTTTCATGAGATCTTTAAAGAAAATTATACATGTGCTTTCGTTTCTTGAATTATGTGATATACTTGCTATCTTTCACATATACTTGAGTGTACAAGCTTTTAAGCATTGCCTTGAATTCTGAGAGAAGAAAGAGTGGATATACCTTGTGAGGATTTGAATCAAACTTGTTTGAAACATGCTTAACAGAACCCATCACCATTGTTACAACCAAGTCCTACTTGTGTATGTGAAGATTATGTGTTTAAATTAACTCTCGAATGCCTAAACATTTATTCTTGGTGAAGTGCTAATCTTGGTGTTGTGAAAGTAAGAGATTGCTGAGACAAAAAGTTGAAGGGCTATAGAGTCTGTTTTGTGTCAAGTCTTTAATTTTCGTTGTGTCTTAGTGTGATTTTGCTAAGGGACTAGCAAAAGCTAAGTGTGGTGGAATCTGATAGGAGCATTTTAATGCGACGTTTTACTTGCTTTTTCCTACATTTCTTGCATCATTTCCTTAGTAAAACTCTGTTTAGGAAAGTTTCCATTCTTCGATTGGGAAAGTTCCTATTTGTAGAAAGTTTCTATTTTTGTAGTTTCTATTTATCATTTTTAGTAAGTTTCCATTTTCGGTAGTTTCTATTTCTCATTTTTAGAAAGTTTCCCATTTTCAGTTTAGGAAAGTTGCCATTTTTCATTTTAGGAAAGTTTCTATTTTTCTTACTAGTTTCTATTTTCAGGACCTCGGAGCTAAAAAGTGGAAATGAGCTCACAAATGGAAAGAGGAACCTGCGAAAGTCAAGGGGAGCAAAAATGAGAAACAATGAGCCACAGAAATGAGCAGAAATGAAGAAAAGAAGTTTTCCTGGTCCAACCAGGAAACCCTGTCCAGAAAAGGAAAGCTTGCCAAAACAAGACTCTTGAGTCAACCAAGAGTGGAGATCGAATTAATGAAGTACATGGCATGAGGGAAGCTTCTTGAAGACTCTAGATGATGACATGGCATAAAGGTGACGCATGGAGGCCCATGAACTCTCAAGAATGAAGTGGATTTTCAGCAAATGGATAAAAGGCCCACAAAAGCCCATGCAACTAGGGTTTTTGACGCATGAATAAACCCTAGGGGAGTTTTTCCGTCCAAGATGAAGAGAGAAACAAGGAAGTGGCGCCCAAAAATCAGAAATTAAAAGGAGATTTTCTAGGGAGATTTTCTAGGGCTATTTTTATGGAAATTCATCAAGAGATAAACCCTAGAATATCTTTTGCCGTCCAAGTCAAGAGGAAAAGAAGGAATTTGCCGTGTGAATTAAAAGAAAACCCTAGAGATTTCGGCAAAGAGATATTCAAGGGAGAAATAAAAGGAAAGAGAAAAAGGTGGAGATCAAGAAAAGCTCAAAAGAAGTCTAGATACATTCCTTAATTCCCTAAAGGAAGTTTGGCCGAATTGAACTACAAAAATCAGAAATTATATCAAGGGAATTTCGGCCAAGATTTTATTGAATTAAAAGAGAATTTTGTGATTGGTTGAACCACCTCATAGGGCTTATTTGGCAAGATATTATTGGAGGAAATTATGTGGAATTTTCAGAATAATTCCATGAGGTTTACACGGCTTGGAGAGCAAGGAGGACGTCCCCTATATATTCTCCCCTTTTCTCAACGTCGAGGGTTCGAATTCTTTACATTCTACACTTTAGAAAAAAATCAGAAAACTCTCTCTAGCCTAGCCGTGCTCTTCTCCATCCTCTAGGGCAACCACGAAGTGCAAGCAAGGCCAAGGAAGAAGAAGACAAGCCGTGAACACCATCCATCACCATCCTTGAAGCTTGCTTTCGAAATTCAAGAGACCACATCATCAATTCATCCATCTCATCTTCATCCACGGTGTAATCCGATTTTCCTTGTAACCTTTGCTTTGTATTTTCGTTGGTTTTGCCCTAGTTGACACATATGTTTGAACAATTGTTGATTTCTGAAATTTTATGATTAATTGTTAATTTTCAGATTCATACATTGCGATTTATGGTTGCTTTTGTGTGAGTGTTTGATTAAATTTGCATGATAGAAATCTTTTGTATATTAATCTTAAATGGTTCGAAACTTTTAGGGTTCTTATATGAATGGTGCTACGAATTTGAGAGCATGAATCAACTTTTTGGTTTTGTGTTCTTAGATCAATAAGTAGTAAAGGTTTTGTGCAAAAACCGAATTTAATCAAAGAGAATTGCAATTAGGTGGACTGAAACTAACGAAAAAGACTAAGTATAACAAACGAAAATCAAAGACTCAAGACTCAAAACATATAACACAAAAAGACTTAAACGAAAATCAAAACCAAAAACAAAGACCAAGACGTTGACACACACAATGACCTCTATTGCCCTTTAACATATTGTCTCAGAAATCTCATACTTTCAAGTCACCAAGATTAGCACTTAACTAAGCATCACATCTTCAAGATATTCGAGAGCTAATTACAACATATAATCCACATATAAGCATGTAAGACTTGGGGGTAAACAATGGTGATGGGTTCTTTAACATATTTCAAACAAGTCATGATTCAAACCTCACATGGATAAATCACTCTTTCTTCTCTCAGATTCAAGGCTCATGCTTAAAAGCTTATCACTCAAGTATATGTGAAAGATTAGCAAGTGGATCACATATGTATAAGAAACGAAAGCACATATATTCATTTTTTTTTTAAAGATCTCATGAAAGATATCAACTACTTGCACAGATGAACCCAAGCCATAAGTTCAACAGTTATAACTCATCTCCACAGATCAAAGGTTGTCCCATCTTAAGGATCAAAGAGGTCTTATGATAGGAGCATAAAATGCGACGTTTATAATGTTTAAACCCTATATTTTGCTAAGTTATTTCCTTTATCTTGATCAATTTAACTTAGTTAGTGTTTTTCAGGTGAAAATGGAGTCTCAAGGTCCAAAAATGACTAAGGAAGGCACAAGTGACGCAGAAATGAGAAGAAATGAAGAAATGGAAGTTCTCCCAGTTTGACTAGGAAAAGGAATCCTAGTTGGAGTAGGAATCAGAAGCTGACTTGGATTCAAACTCTTAAGTCGCGGAAATTAGAAGTTCTACTTGGACAGGGAAACCCAATTCTACTCAGATATGGAATCCTAGTGTGACAAGGAGTCCCTGTTGGATAAGGATTACTCAAGAAGGTTCCGGAAGAGTGTAGAAGAATCGCAGAAAAGAAGTTTGTATTCAACTAGGAAACCTACTTGCATATGGAGTTCTACTCGCACTAGGAGAGCTTTGGAACGTTCATGAAGTATCTAGAAGTCTCAAGAAGGTCATATGCCGTGCACATGGAAAAGGAAGCAACAAGGAATTCGAATTACAAAGCAATGTGGAATTTGGACTTCTTGTTGAGTAAGGATTGGAGTTGCCGTGAGATTCTTGAAGGTTCTAGGGAGTTCTTGACGTTTCTACTTCAGAATAGGCGTGGAAGACATGTGGGAGGCATGTGATGTGAAGGAAAACCGAATTGGACTCAACTTGTGCATTAAAAGTCAAATCCAATACAGATTCGGAAATCTGCCTGTGCAGATCAGTTAACTTCAACGGAGTGTCAAAAATCGCTCAGTGCTCAGAAAATTATGATCTTTATATGGTTGGAAAGCTACAGATGTCTAGTTTCCAGAGCTTTTTACAGCTCATCAATATCTATTTTCTAGAGAAAGTTATGGCCGTTTTAGTGGACTGAGGTCAATCCTGCCGGAAATCTGTTTCGTGAGAAAGAAGTCCTAAATCAACATAAACTAAGAGAAACCAAGTAGAAACGAATTGGGAGTGCCTTGAGACGTTCTCCTATATATACCTTGTGTATTAGACGTTTCAAGGTGAACAATTTTTCTCCACAATTTCGTTTCTCACCGGTTTGCTCTCAAGTTTCAGGTTTTCGCATCTTGCAAGTTCTAGCCGTGCCATCCTCCATCCTTTGCCGTGATCTTCACTTGTTGCCGTGTTAAGGAGCTGCTTTGGACCTTGGGACGTGAATAAGGGTTGTTCATACCATCTTCATCATGTTTGTTTCTCGGTTTTGTAACTTGTTTGATATGTTTTCTGTTTTTAATCTTTTCTATGTGAAACCGAAACCATGAGTTGATAAACTGATATTTGAATGTATCTTTGATGTTCTTGTCAATGTTTGATGTGATTGTGTGTCCTTTGTCTTGATAAATTGCCGAACATGGAATGATAATCTGATTTTTGTGCTTCAGTACATGTTAACGATTCACTTGGTCTGACAAACATAAAAGGAAGACTTGCATGTAACTTGCTAGTAATTAGGTTTGATGCTTGGTGAAACCTAATTCGAATAAGTAGTAAAGGCTTGCTTTGAGTCGAAAATCAGATTATGCATGTGATGATGAGTATTGACGCCCTTGGATTTGCATGTCTATTGATTCTTTCTTGAACTTAATGATTTGAAAACGGGATTTTTCATTATTGATATCGAACTTTTCAAAATAAATTGACTTGATTCTCAATTTGACTTAAGAAAGAAAGTTAAAAGGGGACAATGGTGATAGGAGCAAAAAGTGTGACGATATTATTGAATATGTGCCCCATTTTAGCCTTGTTTCTCCCTTAAGTTTAGTGGTTTTAGTAATTGAGTCGTTTTTAGAGTCTTGTTGAGTGTTTGGAGTGAAATAGGCGGAAAAAGTAAAATTCATGAAAAATCCTAGCTGGATCAGGATTCCTAACTGTCAACTATTTTTGCGGTCTTTACATTTTAATTTCCCTTTATTTTCTCTAGAAAATTGTGATATTTGATGCGGCTAAAATAGCCTCACAATTTAACCCTGCAAAATGTAGTTGTCAGTATAGGATAAGCAGGGATCGTTCAGTCCGGGGATTGTAGGGTACACCTACACAAAAAGGTCAATTAACAAATAAAAGAATAAAATGGGGGGTTTTGAATTTTGGTTCCTATTCTACTTAAAATAAAAACGAAACAAATAAAACTATATACAATGATCGACTTCCCTAACCTTGACCAATACTACTCAGAAATTACTAAGTGTAAAAACAGAAAATTCATTTCAACATGCTACAAAAATGTGCCCATCTTTAATGCCTAGATAAGAGCTCAAATGAAAAGCCTCAGCGGATCAATCCACTTATCTGATTCGTTCTAATGTAGGCATGGATCGGAAAAGTCCTTACCAAGCCTAATACTACTAATTTTTGAAAACACTCAGCGTAATTCTCTTAACTAGTAGTATTATCTAACCCTCGAATCAACTCACACGTGCAAATTAACCATTAGACATAGAATTTAACACGTAATTTCCAGAATCGTTTAACCATTGAACATAGTTTTTACCACTTTTTAGAACTAATTGCTACTTGTTTAACTCAGCGCCTTAACAAATAACAATTACTCTTGGCAAATTAAGAAAACACACAAGAACTCTCACCATTATTCTAGCATGCAAACTTATTAACCTAACTCTGAAAATTACCTAAACACGTAAAAGGGCACAAGATTGTAACATGCATCATAAAAGAATTCTCGAATTTAACTCAATAATAAACTGAAAATCTCAAAAATATTAATAAAAATATTCTGAAAATCTCATGTCTCCAATTACACAACTTGCAAATTGAAACACACAAAACCGAAACAAAAAATATAAGTAGAGTCATAGTTACACTTTGAAGCTTTCCTCAGCGGCTTAGCAACAAGGTGATGAACTCGTCTCTGCTATGGTGGTGGAGCGTCCTTGACTCAGCGCCTTAGAGCTTTGTAGATTGATGGATGGATGGTGTCACGGTCTTGTAGGAGATGAAGGTTTGAGGAGTGAATTGGGCAGTCTTGGAATGGTTTTTGGCCAGGAAGTGATAGGCAATGAATTATCTTGGTCAAGAAGTGATCTTGGCTGGGAAGTGATGCAAATTCAGTTCTGGACGTTGCCTATTTATAGGGGAGCATTGGTTGGCTTTTCCCAGCTGAAACGTCTCCTTTATGGCCTTAAATCCTCTCATAATGGGGCAATTCTTTTAATTTCCAAGATGAAACGTCTTTCTCTTATTTATTTTCCAGCTGAAACATCTTTCTCTTTTATTCCTCAACTGAAAACGTCTTTCTCTTATTTATTTTCCAGCTGAAACGTCTTTCTCTTTTATTCCTCAACTGAAAACGTCTTTTCTCCTTTATTTCCCTTCTTCATTGCTTGGTCAAATATCTTAATGCTTTATTTTATGACTCCATCATTGCTGTTTCCAATAGTTCCACCAGGCAACGTTTCCTACAACAAGCAGGAGAATATCAGAATTTTCTAGAGAAAATAAAGGGAATTAAAATAATGTAAAGACCGCAAAAACAGTTGACAGTTAGGAATCCTGATCCAGCTAGAATTTTTCATGAATTTTACTTTTTTCCGCCTATTTCACTCCAAACACTCAACAAGACTCTCAAAATGACTTACTGACTCAAAACACTAAACTTAAGGGAGAAACAAAGCTAAAATGGGGCACATATTCAATAATATTGTCACACTTTTTGGTCCTATCAATATTCTCCTGCTTGTTGTAGGAAACGTTGCCTGGTTGAACTCTTGGAAACAGCAATGATGGAGTCATAAAATAAAGCATTAAGATATTTGACCAAGCAATGAAGAAGGGAAATAAAGGAGAAAAGATGTTTTCAGTTGAGGAATAAAAGAAAAAGATGTTTCAGCTGGAAAATAAATAAGAGAAAGACGTTTTCAGTTGGGGAATAAAGGAGAAAAGACGTTTTCAATTGAGGAATAAAAGAAAAAGATGTTTCAGCTGGAAAAATAAATAAGAGAAAGATGTTTCAGCTTGGAAATTAAAGGAATTGCCCCATTATGAGAGGAGTTAAGGCCATAAAGAAGACGTTTCAGTTGGGAAAGCCAACCAATGCTCCCCTATAAATAGGCAACGTCCAGAACTGAATTTGCATCACTTCCCAGCCAAGATCACTTCCCAGCCAAGATAATTCATTGCCTATCACTTCCTGGCCAAAAACCATTCCAAGACTGCCCAATTCACTTCTTAAACTTCCATCACCTACAAGACCATGACACCATCCATCCATCAATCTACAAAGCTCTAAGGCGCTGAGTCAAGGACGCTCCACCACCATCGCAGAGACGAGTTCATCACCGTGTTGCTAAGCCGCTGAGGAAAGCTTCAAAGTGTAACTATGACTCTACTTATAATTTTTGTTTCGGTTTTGTGTTCAATTTGTGAGTTGTGTAATTGGAGACATGAAATTTTCAGAATATTTTTATTAATATTTTTGAGATTTTCAGTTTATTATTGAGTTAATTTCGAGAATTCTTTTATGATGCATGTTACAATCTTGTGCCCTTTTACGTGTTTAGGTAATTTTCAGAGTTAGGTTAATAAGTTTGCATGCTAGAATAACGGTGAGAGTTCTTGTGTGTTTGCTTAATTTGCCAAGAGTAATTGTTATTTGTTAAGGCGCTGAGTTAAACAAGTAGCAATTAGTTCTAAAAAGTGGTAAAAACTATGTTCAATGGTTAAATGATTCTGGAAATTACGTGTTAAATTCTATGTCTAATGGTTAATTTGCACGTGTGAGTTGATTCGTGATAGGAGCATTTTAATGCGACATTTTAACTGTTATTTCCCTATATTTTCTGCGTTATTTCCTTAATAAAACTCTGTTTAGGAAAGTTTCCATTCTTCGAATGGGAAAGTTCCTAATTGTAGAAAGTTTCCGTTTTGTAGTTTCTATTTTCCATTTTTAGAAAGTTTCCATTTTAGTTTAAGAAAGTTTCCATTTCTTATTTTAGAAAGCTTCTATTTTCAGGTTTTTGGAATAAATAAGCAGAATTGAGTTCATAAATGGAACGAGAAGTTTCATGAAGATGACATGGCAAGGAGAGAATCAAGGAAGAGTTTTTTTAAAAAAAGGAAAATATATTTTCCTTGGGGATTAAATTTGCCGTGTAATACTTAAGGAAAAACAAGGTGACAACGTGGGAATTGAAGATGATTGATTGAGGATTTCAAGGAGAGATTTTCTTGGGAGACTTTTATGGAAAGAAATATTGTTGGAGGAATAATTTGGTGTGATTGCCAACGTGAAAATCAGAAATAATCAAGGAGATGACGCCAAGAGAGATTCAAGGGAGATATTTATGGAAGGAAAATATGTGTGCACCAAGGAAAAGCTAAAAAGGAGTCTAGATTCATCCCTAAATTCCCTAAAGGAATGTTGGCCGAAATTCATGAAGAAAATCAGAATAATTTCAAGGAAATTCGGCAATTAAATATTAGGGAGGTATTTTAGAGAATTATGATTGGTTGGAACACATCACAAGGCTTACTTGGCATTCTATGATTGGTTGGACCACATCACAAAGCTTACTTGGCGAATTCCTATTGGTGGAAGCTATGTGGAAATTTCTGATTGCTTTGTGAACCCTAGCCGTGCTCCTATATATACCCACCTCTTTGACGTTGAGAAGGGTTCCTCTCCCCCATACAATTTACACTTTAGAAATAAATCAGAAAACTCTCTCTAGCCTAGCCGTGAGTTTCTCCATCCTCTAGTCATCTCCACGAGTTCAAGCAAGGCCAAGGGAGAAGAAGCATAGCCGTGAGCATCCATCATCCATCTCCAACCTTGAAGCTTGCTTTCGAGATTCAAGAGACCACCATATCAATCGTTCATCACCATCCCCATCTCACGGTGTAATCCGATTCTCCTTTGTAACCTTTGCTTTGAATTTTCGTTGGTTATGAACTAGTTGACATATGTGTTTGAACAAATATTAATTTCTGGAATTTTTATGATTAATTGAGAATTTTCAGATTCATATTATTGTGATTCGAGAGTTGCTTATGTGGGTTTGTTTAATTAAATTTGCGTTATAGATAACTTTTGTATTTTAATCTTATGTGGTTGCAAACACTTAGGGTTTCGATATAATTGATGCTAGGTTTAAGAACATGAAATCGACTTTTCGTTTTGTGTAAACTTGAATCAAAGTAGTAAAGGTTTTGTACAAAGATCGAATTTAATTAAAGAGAATTGCAATTAGGTGGACTTTTCCATACTAAGTTGTACACTTGAGTTGATAGCCTTTCTCTATGTGTAATGCGTTAAACATGACATGATTGACTAGCTTTCTAGGGTTTGATTGCATGTTTGATAGGATTAATCTAGGTGCTTTCGCTTAGGTTAATTAACATTGAAAAGTAAAAAATGGGAATTCATTTGCTTTCGAATGTTTCACATGATCAACTCCTTTCTCATGACTTAGATGAACAATATGAGGGTTTGAGTCGATTTTAATCATATGTTTCGGTTTTGATCTTTGTTCTCTCATTCCATTTGTATTTTTATGTTTTTGCATTTTAATTGTTTTGTTAACTTAGTTTTATTTTCGAAAAACCAAAAACAAAATCCCCCCATTTCGTAAATAATGTTTATATTTTGTTATATCTTTGTTAATATTATACTTTGTTTTAATTTTAATTGTTTAATTGTTTGATAATGACAGGTGTACCCTCAATCCCCGGAATAGAACGATCCCTATTTGCTAATACTACTAATGACATTTCAGGGTTAAATTATGCGCTCGCTTTGAGCGCATCAATTTTTGGCGCCGTTGCCGGGGATTGAAAAATCACTTGTTTTTGTTTATAGTTGTTGTATATAAACTGTTTGAAACTTAGTTTAAAATTAACTAGGATGTTTTTTATATTGTTGAATATGAATTTTAATTGTAAGTTGTAAATTGAATGGAATAGGTGAAGTCTCTTTTGTTAATATTGGCCTAAACCCCTTATTGGTACCTAGTTCAGGTCCCTTAAGGTTGAGAGCGGCCTTTATTAACACTTGTTGAACTGTCTTCACACTTATGATCTTCTTCATCCTAGTAAGTATAGCCTATGTGGAATGGTGTCTAGGAAGGGGACAACGTTCATAACGGGTTTTGAATCCAGAAGTGCTTACAAATGGGCTTAGCTCATGCCAAAATGGATTCTGCCTCTTGTGGTCGTCCTCCCCCACCTGGCCATTTCAGTAAGGTTGCCCAAAGGATGTAAGAGGGACTTTGTGTCTAGACGACTATACTTGGGCCGCATGTCCAACTTGATTTACCGCTTGGAATTAGATTTGATATCAATAATATTTATGACAAAAGAAAATGTAACAAAATGTTGTGATACACTAAGGTAAAAAAAAAAAAAAAAAAAAAACATTTGTGCAAATATTTTTCATGTTTTTTTTACTCACTTGTGTACCTAACTTGTGTCTTGTGTACAATGTACTTGTTAATTATATTTGTAGTTTGTAATTCTTTGTTACTTGTATATATTTTTTTTTGTATTTCTTTGTTAATTATAGTTACTAACTTTATTTAATGGAGGTACTGTCTGGCTGAAAGACGTTAAACTCAAGCGCTGCTTGGGAGGCAACCCAATTCAGAAGCAGCTGTGAAGGAGTCTTCAATAACACAGATTTGCTTTCTCTTTCGCTATTTCTTTTACTTTATAATTTTCTCCTTTATTTTTGTAGTCTTTTCGTGAATTCCATTCCTATATGCTTAATTGTTTCATTGCATGCTTATGATTGATTACATTGAGGACAATGCAATATTTAAGTGTGGGGGAAGGGATTTACACTTTTGTTTTGAGTCATATATATTGAAAAATACAAAAAAAATCGAAAAATGTCAAAAATTAAAAAAAAAATTCGTTGCTTTTATTTATTGAGTCTTAGTCTTTTGTTTTTATTTTTGAGTCTTAGGATGCCCTTTCAACTGTCTAGGATGATTTTATATCTCTGAAATTATGGCTAAAAGAGGATCACAAGATTGAGATGATTTTAAAATGGTATTCTTTGGTTAATTGAGATATATGAAAAATGTATGCATGTGTAGTGGATATGGATTTCGTGACCTTGGTACAGAATATGAGCATGTTAGGATGAGTTTTGTTTCATAAAAGCCCATGTGAGATATTGAGCCCATGTCCCTTTTTCTTGGAGTGATAAATGAAAAATATATTCTTATTTTCTTGGCGATGTTTTGATGATCTCATTATTGTTTCATTTAATTGATTACTTGCCATAGATTAAGTTTGATGGACTAGAGAATGCTAGAATTCACTCTTGTGCTTGTTGAAACGTTATATCAATACATGGCCCTGATTCTGGAAAGGATAGAGGCACCCTAGGAATTACCACCATTGCCAAATAAACCTGTGTCCCCATTTGTGCCCATCGTGGGACTCCCCTAGATAAACCCCTTTTGAGCCTACATTAAGCCTTTTCATTCATCACCCTTAAAATCCTTAACCCTGAACCTTAGTATAGTTACACTCTTACCCTTTGTTCTAAAAACTTAGTGGAGCTATCTTTTGAGACATACTACATGGGTTTGGCGTTAAGGATGAAAATTGAGAAGAGGTGAAAGTTCAAGTGTGGGGGTAGACTTGTCCATGAAAAAAAAAATGAAAAAAAAAAAATAAAGAAAGAAAGGGAAGAAAAAAATGTTTATGGATTTTAGTCCCCCATACTATGTGGATTTGGAGTTTGTTTTGAATTGAAGGCCCACTACAGAAAAATTTGGCCTTTGTCCAATTCACTAGAGTTCAAAGGAAGTTTAGAGTGAAGTTAAGGCCCAACATGAAGACATATGGCCCTTTACTTCTATGGGATTATGACGTTTTATATGCCTTGGTGGAGTTTTAGAAGTCTCCACATTTACATGAGCTCTGCTAGGTTTTTAGGACACTTTGTTAAAATCCTTATCTTTCATTTCTTAAAACCTTGAGCCTTAGCCCCATTACAACCTTTGAGAAGACCTTCTTGATCCTTAAGATGGGACAGCCTTTGATGTGGAGATGAGTTACAAGAGTTGAACCTATAGCTTGGGTCTATCTGTGCAAGTAGTTGATATCTTTCATGAGATCTTTTGAAAAAAAAATTATTATATTTACAAAGTGCTTTTCGTTTCTTATATATGTGAGCTATTTGATTGCCTCAAAATATTTTCTCTCACATATAATTGAGTGATTATAAGCTTTTAAGCATTGCCTTGAATTCTGAGAGAAGAAAGAGTGGATACACCTTGTGAGGATTTGAATCATATTTGTTTGAAGCATGCTTAACAGAAACCATCACCATTGTTCCAACCAAGTCCTACTTGTGTATATGTAAATTATGTGTTTTAATTAACTTTCGAATGCCTAAACATTGATTCTTGGTGGAGTGCTAATCTTGATGTTGTGAAAGTAAGAGATTTCTGAGACAAAAAGTTGAAGGGCAGTAGAGTCATTGTTTGTGTAGAGTCTTTAAATTTTCGTTGAGTCTTAGTTGAGTCTTTGTGTGATTTTGCTAAGGGACTAGCAAAAGCTAAGTGTGGGGGAATTTGATAGGAGCATTTTAATGCGACATTTTAACTGTTATTTCCCTATATTTTCTGCGTTATTTCCTTAATAAAACTCTGTTTAGGAAAGTTTCCATTCTTCGAATGGGAAAGTTCCTAATTGTAGAAAGTTTCCGTTTTGTAGTTTCTATTTTCCATTTTTAGAAAGTTTCCATTTTAGTTTAAGAAAGTTTCCATTTCTTATTTTAGAAAGCTTCTATTTTCAGGTTTTTGGAATAAATAAGCAGAATTGAGTTCATAAATGGAACGAGAAGTTTCATGAAGATGACATGGCAAGGAGAGAATCAAGGAAGAGTTTTTTTAAAAAAAGGAAAATATATTTTCCTTGGGGATTAAATTTGCCGTGTAATACTTAAGGAAAAACAAGGTGACAACGTGGGAATTGAAGATGATTGATTGAGGATTTCAAGGAGAGATTTTCTTGGGAGACTTTTATGGAAAGAAATATTGTTGGAGGAATAATTTGGTGTGATTGCCAACGTGAAAATCAGAAATAATCAAGGAGATGACGCCAAGAGAGATTCAAGGGAGATATTTATGGAAGGAAAATATGTGTGCACCAAGGAAAAGCTAAAAAGGAGTCTAGATTCATCCCTAAATTCCCTAAAGGAATGTTGGCCGAAATTCATGAAGAAAATCAGAATAATTTCAAGGAAATTCGGCAATTAAATATTAGGGAGGTATTTTAGAGAATTATGATTGGTTGGAACACATCACAAGGCTTACTTGGCATTCTATGATTGGTTGGACCACATCACAAAGCTTACTTGGCGAATTCCTATTGGTGGAAGCTATGTGGAAATTTCTGATTGCTTTGTGAACCCTAGCCGTGCTCCTATATATACCCACCTCTTTGACGTTGAGAAGGGTTCCTCTCCCCCATACAATTTACACTTTAGAAATAAATCAGAAAACTCTCTCTAGCCTAGCCGTGAGTTTCTCCATCCTCTAGTCATCTCCACGAGTTCAAGCAAGGCCAAGGGAGAAGAAGCATAGCCGTGAGCATCCATCATCCATCTCCAACCTTGAAGCTTGCTTTCGAGATTCAAGAGACCACCATATCAATCGTTCATCACCATCCCCATCTCACGGTGTAATCCGATTCTCCTTTGTAACCTTTGCTTTGAATTTTCGTTGGTTATGAATGATGTCGCTTTTGTTGAGCGACCAATTTAACCCTGAAATGTCATTAGTAGTATAAAGTAAGTAGGGATCGTTCTATTCCGGGGATTGAGGGTACACCTGTCATTGTCAAACAATTAAACAATTAAAATTAAAACAAAGTATAATATTTACAAAAATAAAACAAAATATATACATATTTACGAAAAAGGGGGGATTTTTGATTTTGGTTTTCTATTTTCGAAAATAAAAGCTAACTAAATAATTAAAAACGCAAAAACATAAAAATATAAATGGAATGTAAGAACAAAGATCAAAGTCGAAACTCATGATTAAAATTGATTCAAGTTCATCATTGTTCATCATAGTCATGCAAGAGGAGTTGATCATGTGAAACGTTCAAAAGCAAACAATTTCCCATATTTTACTTTCAATGCTAATTAACCTAAGCGAAAGCACCTAGATTAATCCTATCAAACATGCAATCAAACCCTAGAAAGCTAGTCAATCATGTCATGTTTAACGCATTAAGCACCTAGAAAGGCTATCAACTCAAATGTGCAACTTAGTATGAAAAAGTCCACCTAATTGCAATCTTCTTTGATTAAATTCGGTTTTTGTACAAAACCTTTACTACTTATCGATCCAAGAACACAAAACCAAAAAGTTGATTCATGTTCTTAAATTCGTAGCACCAATTATATCAAAACCCTAAGTGTTTGCAACCACATAAGATTAAAATACAAAAGTTATCTATCATGCAAATTTAATCGAACACTCACACAAAAGCAACCATAAATCGCAATATATGAATCTGAAAATTAACAATTCATCATAAAATTTCAGAAAACAATACTTGTTCATACATATGTGTCAACTAAGGCAAAACCAACGAAAATACAAAGCAAAGGTACAAGGAGAATCGGATTACACCGTGATGAAGATGAGATGAATGAAGTGATGATGTGGTCTCTTGAATTTCGAAAGCAATCTTCAAGGTGGAGGGTGGATGGTGTGCACGGCTTGTCTTCTTCTTCCTTGGCCTTGCTTGCACTTCGTGGTTGCCCTAGAGGATGGAGAGGAGCACGGCTAGTCTAAAGAGTTTTCTGAATTATTTTCTCAAAGTGTAAACGTAAAGAATGGAGCTTGGAACTCCAAAACGTTGAGAAGAGGGGAGGTTATATAGGGGACGGCCAACTTGCTCTCCAAGCCGTGTAAACCTTATGGAATTAATCTGAAAATTCCACATAATTTCCTCCAATAATATCTTGCCAAATAAGCCCTATGAGGTGGTTCAACCAATCACAAAATTCCATTTAATTCCCTAAATAATCTTGCCGAAATTCCCTTGATATAATTCTGATTTTTGTAGTTCAATTCGGCCAAACTTCCTTTAGGGAATTAAGGAATGTATCTAGACTTCTTTTGAGCTTTTCTTGGTCTCCACCTTTTTCTCTTTCCTTTTATTTCTCCCTTGAATATCTCCTTGCCGAATTCTCTAGGGTTTTCTTTTAATTCACACGGCAACTTCCTTCTTTTCCTCTTGGCTTGGACGGCAAAAGATATTCTAGGGTTTATCTCTTGATGAATTTCCATAAAAATAGCCCTAGAAAATCTCCCTAGAAAATCTCCTTTTAATTTCTGATTTTCCACGTCATTTTCCTTGTTTCTCTCTTCATTTTGGACGGCAAACATCTCTAGGGTTTCTTCATTGCGTCACAAACCCTAATTGCATGGGCTTTGTGGGCTTTTGATCCATTTGCCGAAAATCCAACAAGTCTTGAGAGTTCTTGGGCCTCCATGCGCCACCTTTGTGCCATGTCATCATCTAGAGTCTTCAAGAAGCTTCTCTCATGCCATGTCACTTCATTAATTCGATCTCTATTCATGGTTGGCTCAAGAGTCTTGTTTTGGCAAGCTTTCCTTTTCTGGACAGGGTTTCCTGGTTGGACCAGGAAAGCTTCATTTCTTCATTTCTGCTCATTTGTGCTTCCCTTTGTACTTCATCTTGTCTCCCTCCAACGTTGGCTAGCTTCTCTCTCCATTTGTGAGCTCGTTTCAGCTCATTTGTGACAAGGACCTGAAAATAGAAACTAGTAAGAAAAATAGAAACTTTCCTAAAATGAAAAGTGGGAAACTTTCTAAAAATGAAAAATAGAAACTACTAAAAATGGAAACTTACTAAAAATGATAAATAAAAACTACAAAAATAGAAACTTTCTACAAATAGGAACTTTCCCAATCAAAGAATGGAAACTTTCCTAAACAGGGTTTTATTAAGGAAATAACGCAGAAAATGCAGGGAAAAGCAAGTAAAACGTCGCATTAAAATGCTCCTATCAATGAACTAGTTGACATATGTGTTTGAACAAATATTAATTTCTGGAATTTTTATGATTAATTGAGAATTTTCAGATTCATATTATTGTGATTCGAGAGTTGCTTATGTGGGTTTGTTTAATTAAATTTGCGTTATAGATAACTTTTGTATTTTAATCTTATGTGGTTGCAAACACTTAGGGTTTCGATATAATTGATGCTAGGTTTAAGAACATGAAATCGACTTTTCGTTTTGTGTAAACTTGAATCAAAGTAGTAAAGGTTTTGTACAAAGATCGAATTTAATTAAAGAGAATTGCAATTAGGTGGACTTTTCCATACTAAGTTGTACACTTGAGTTGATAGCCTTTCTCTATGTGTAATGCGTTAAACATGACATGATTGACTAGCTTTCTAGGGTTTGATTGCATGTTTGATAGGATTAATCTAGGTGCTTTCGCTTAGGTTAATTAACATTGAAAAGTAAAAAATGGGAATTCATTTGCTTTCGAATGTTTCACATGATCAACTCCTTTCTCATGACTTAGATGAACAATATGAGGGTTTGAGTCGATTTTAATCATATGTTTCGGTTTTGATCTTTGTTCTCTCATTCCATTTGTATTTTTATGTTTTTGCATTTTAATTGTTTTGTTAACTTAGTTTTATTTTCGAAAAACCAAAAACAAAATCCCCCCATTTCGTAAATAATGTTTATATTTTGTTATATCTTTGTTAATATTATACTTTGTTTTAATTTTAATTGTTTAATTGTTTGATAATGACAGGTGTACCCTCAATCCCCGGAATAGAACGATCCCTATTTGCTAATACTACTAATGACATTTCAGGGTTAAATTATGCGCTCGCTTTGAGCGCATCAATTCGAGGGTTAGATAATACTACTAGTTAAGAGAATTACGCTGAGTGTTTTCAAAAATTAGTAGTATTAGGCTTGGTAAGGACTTTTCCGATCCAATCCTACATTAGAACGAATCAGATAAATGGATTGATCCGCTGAGGCTTTTCATTTGAGCTCTTATCTAGGCATTTAAGATGGGCACATTTTTGTAGCATGTTGAAATGGATTTTCTGTTTTTACACTTAGTAATTTCTGAGTGGTATTGGTCTAGGTTAGGGAAGTCGATCATTGTATATAGTTTTATTTGTTTTGTTTTTATTTTAAGTAGATTAGGAACCAAATTTCAAAACCCCCCATTTTATTCTTTTATTTGTTAATTGACCTTTTTGTGTAGGTGTACCCTACAATCCCCGGACTGAACGATCCCTGCTTATCCTATACTGACAACTACATTTTGCAGGGTTAAATTGTGAGGCTATTTCAGCCGCATCAATTTTTGGCGCCGTTGCCGGGGATTGTTAAAATCCCTTGCACTTAAAGTGTCATCGATTTTGTTGTATATAGAATGCATGCTAATTTTTTTTACTACACTTGTGGAATGGTGACAAATTGCAATTTTTGTTAGGCCAAGCTTTAATTGTGATTTAGTTTAAGTTTTATGAGTGTTACAAAATTAAGCATGTCTTTTATCATTGTTGTACAATTTGTAGAAGTTGTTTTTTTTAACCATATTGTAAATTGAATGTGTTTCACTTTTAGCTAAATACTTAATTGTTGTAAGTGTGTAAAATCGTATGAGTAGACAAGGGCCCTTTTGTTAATATTGGCCTAAACCCTTCACTAGTACCTTGCTATGGTCTCTTGAGGTTGAGGGCGGCCTTTATTAGCACTTGGAGAACGGTCTAACACATAAGTTAATTTCCCAGCTGAGTAAGGGGCATACGGATGGTGTCTTAGATTGGGACGTTGGGTGATGGGTTCAATTGGATCTCAGAGATACTATAGAATGAGCGTAAACCACTATGTGGGAGTAGCCGATAGGGGCCTAAACCTCAATGAGGGAGTAGCCTCCGTAGTATCACCAAAATGAGTCCTCCCTCTCACTTACCTCTTAATCTGGCCATTCGGCCTTCTGAAACAAAGGAAAGAGACTTATGTCTAGGCGACTATCCCTATATCGTATCTCACCAATAGTAGTGGTTTCTATTGGGCTCGACTTACAACTTGGAATCAATTGAGATATTAACTATGTTTACAATAAACTAAAAAAAAAAAAAAAAAAAAAAAAAAAAAAAACGTGTTGTGTGACATGCTTAAGGTATATTGGATCCTCTGTTCCAGTACCTAAGTATGTAAAGTAACTTAGAAAGTAGGAAAGACATAATGTTTGTATTCCTAACCTTGTATATGTTACTAACACTTGATCTGGTGAGTCCTTTGTGGAGCACACATTGGAAGAGATACCCCTCCAGGAGGCACCCAAGGAATGAGCACGTGTGAACAAGGAGAAAAGTCCAGGCTGAAGGACTATAAATATTAAGCGCTGCATGGGAGGCAACCCATTTCAAACGAAGCTGTGAAGGAGCCATCAACGAGAGTTTGACATTTCTATCCCTTCACTTGCTTAGGTTGAATTGTACTTGGGTCTTTGTTTGTTTGTTTGTTTATTTTACCCTTCCCTTATTTTCGTAGCCCCCCATATTTAGGGTCTATATACCATACTTTTTGCCTACATTAAGACAATGTAGATTCTAAGTGTGGGGTGGGTTTACACCTTTATTTCAGTTAAAAAAAAAAAAGAAAAAGAAGAAGTTGGTTTTATAGAGTCTTTTTGTGTGTTTGAGTCTTAGGATGCCTCTAATGTCTAGGATGAACATGTCTCTGAATTCATGGCTGAAGGTTTTGACAATCAAAATAGGACTTAATTGAATTCTGTGGTTAATCGACGTTGTGATCCTTGTATGAAGATTTGAGATAGGATTGTAACTTGGTTCATTAAGCATGCTAGGATTAAGTCTGATTCATTTTACCCTAAGTGAGCTGTTGAGCTAAAATACTTTCTTTTCGAGTGCTTATTGATAAATTCAAAATTTCATGGCTGTATTTTCAAAACCTCATCATTCCTTGGAAATCCAATGATCATGTGCCATAGATTTTAATGGACTAGAGAGTACTAGAACTCGGCTGTTGTGACTGTCAAAACTTGTATGCCATAATATGCACTGATCCTGGATAGGATAGAAGGCATTAGGGTAACCACCATAGCCAAACAAGCATGTGTCCCCAACTGTGCCTGTCGTGGGACTCCTTAGAATGAACCCCTTTGAGCCTACGTTGAAAACCTTTGTTTCATCACCCTCACTACCCTACCATGAGCTTAGTACAGGATATCTCTACCCTTGTCTTAGGGACTTAGTAGAGCATGACATAGTATGTAGGGGTGACGATGAAAGACAAGTGTGGGGTGGGGAAAATCCAAGAAAAAAAAAAAGAAAGAAAGAAAAGCGGCAAAAGAAAGAAAATTTTGCCGTAAAAATAAAAATGAAAAAGAAAGAAAGAAAAGCGGCAAAAGAGGAGGCAAATTGAAAAGAAAACTCTTGGGAAATTGTTGAACTGTGGTTTTGGACTTTCAAATTTGTAGAAGGCTCAAAGTTGAAAATTATGCCTTTGTCCATTCCCATGTTGGTTAGAGTGAAGGTTTGGCCCAAAACAATGATATTTGGTCTGCAAAAATGATGACATAAGGTGGTCCTTATATGCTCTGCTAGGTCCTTAGGATTTTTGTATCCTTAATCTTCATTTCAAAAACCCTAGCTTAGCCCCATTACAACCTGTTTTAAATGCTGACTTGATCCTTGAGATGGGCAGTCTTTGGTTAGTGGAGTCAGGTACGCAGTCGAGCTTATGGTTTAGGTCCATTTGTGCACTTAGTCATTTCTTGAGGTCTTTAATAAATTCTTCACAAAATGCGTTTATTGATGAAATATGCAAGCTGTTTGTTGCCTTACAATTTATTCTCTTGCATATACTTGAGAGTGAAGCTTTTAAGCATAGCCATTTCTGAGAGAAAAATCGAGAGTATGCCCTGTGAGTTTGGATTGGACTTGTTCGAAACATGCTATCATTCACTGTATAACTTAAGTTCTCCATATCTTGCTTAGTCATATGAATGTCACATGTTTATTAACCATGGAATTATCTATGCAATTTTGATTAAGTGTTTAACGTGAAAGCCATGAGTTTGGAGTCTCTGAGACAACAGTTAGGGGAAGTAGAGTCATTTACTTGTTTTTTTGTTGAGTCGTTGTTTTGTTTTGTATTTTTGTTTTGCTAAGGGACTAGCAAAAGCTAAGTGTGGGGTAGTTGATAGGAGCAAAAAGTGTGACGATATTATTGAATATGTGCCCCATTTTAGCCTTGTTTCTCCCTTAAGTTTAGTGGTTTTAGTAATTGAGTCGTTTTTAGAGTCTTGTTGAGTGTTTGGAGTGAAATAGGCGGAAAAAGTAAAATTCATGAAAAATCCTAGCTGGATCAGGATTCCTAACTGTCAACTATTTTTGCGGTCTTTACATTTTAATTTCCCTTTATTTTCTCTAGAAAATTGTGATATTCTCCTGCTTGTTGTAGGAAACGTTGCCTGGTTGAACTCTTGGAAACAGCAATGATGGAGTCATAAAATAAAGCATTAAGATATTTGACCAAGCAATGAAGAAGGGAAATAAAGGAGAAAAGATGTTTTCAGTTGAGGAATAAAAGAAAAAGATGTTTCAGCTGGAAAATAAATAAGAGAAAGACGTTTTCAGTTGGGGAATAAAGGAGAAAAGACGTTTTCAGTTGAGGAATAAAAGAAAAAGATGTTTCAGCTGGAAAAATAAATAAGAGAAAGATGTTTCAGCTTGGAAATTAAAGGAATTGCCCCATTATGAGAGGAGTTAAGGCCATAAAGAAGACGTTTCAGTTGGGAAAGCCAACCAATGCTCCTCTATAAATAGGCAACGTCCAGAACTGAATTTGCATCACTTCCCAGCCAAGATCACTTCCCAGCCAAGATAATTCATTGCCTATCACTTCCTGGCCAAAAACCATTCCAAGACTGCCCAATTCACTTCTTAAACTTCCATCACCTACAAGACCGTGACACCATCCATCCATCAATCTACAAAGCTCTAAGGCGCTGAGTCAAGGACGCTCCACCACCATCGCAGAGACGAGTTCATCACCGTGTTGCTAAGCCGCTGAGGAAAGCTTCAAAGTGTAACTATGACTCTACTTATAATTTTTGTTTCGGTTTTGTGTTCAATTTGTGAGTTGTGTAATTGGAGACATGAAATTTTCAGAATATTTTTATTAATATTTTTGAGATTTTCAGTTTATTATTGAGTTAATTTCGAGAATTCTTTTATGATGCATGTTACAATCTTGTGCCCTTTTACGTGTTTAGGTAATTTTCAGAGTTAGGTTAATAAGTTTGCATGCTAGAATAACGGTGAGAGTTCTTGTGTGTTTGCTTAATTTGCCAAGAGTAATTGTTATTTGTTAAGGCGCTGAGTTAAACAAGTAGCAATTAGTTCTAAAAAGTGGTAAAAACTATGTTCAATGGTTAAATGATTCTGGAAATTACGTGTTAAATTCTATGTCTAATGGTTAATTTGCACGTGTGAGTTGATTCGAGGGTTAGATAATACTACTAGTTAAGAGAATTACGCTGAGTGTTTTCAAAAATTAGTAGTATTAGGCTTGGTAAGGACTTTTCCGATCCAATCCTACATTAGAACGAATCAGATAAATGGATTGATCCGCTGAGGCTTTTCATTTGAGCTCTTATCTAGGCATTTAAGATGGGCACATTTTTGTAGCATGTTGAAATGGATTTTCTGTTTTTACACTTAGTAATTTCTGAGTGGTATTGGTCTAGGTTAGGGAAGTCGATCATTGTATATAGTTTTATTTGTTTTGTTTTTATTTTAAGTAGATTAGGAACCAAATTTCAAAACCCCCCCATTTTATTCTTTTATTTGTTAATTGACCTTTTTGTGTAGGTGTACCCTACAATCCCCGGACTGAACGATCCCTGCTTATCCTATACTGACAACTACATTTTGCAGGGTTAAATTGTGAGGCTATTTCAGCCGCATCAAATGGTTGCTTGGATCTTTGTGTTCTTGGTTGATAGCTTTCCATGGTGATTAAAAAGATTAAGGGATGCATGAAAATATTGATCTTGATGAGTTCTTGACAAGTGTTATTCGAAAAATTCTTCTTTTCCCACCTTTGTATAGAAACGATTTTAATCTTTATTTTCTGGAAATTTTCTGTTTTTGATCTTCAAAACCCCCCTATCTTTATGTTTTCTTGTTTGTGTAAATAATTAAAATTAACTTAGAATTTTTAGGTAGCATGTTCATATAAATAATAAAATAAAAAAAATAAAATAAAAAATAAATGTTTTTAATTTCGTGAATAGTGTCTCCGTGAATAGTAAATATGTGTTTGTTTTTAGTTTTAGTGTTTTTTAGGAGTTTGTTATGTGTTTGTTATGTGCTCCTTAATTTTAGGGATAGGTTCCTAAATTTTAGGGAAAGTAGTTAGAGTTAGTTTTGACTTAGTATTTTGTGTTTGACTTAGTCAATAATTTGTTTTCTTATTAATTAAGTAATCTTAATCCTTGTTGTATATGGATTTCTAATGTGATATGGATTTGTAAAATGTATTTAAGTAGGAGTAGGATTTCTAAACCCATTCTAACTTGGTTTTCTTTGTTTCTTTCGAATTCTATGTCTATATATATACTTGTATATTTTGTTTTTTTTTTCTCATTCTTTGTTTTCTAATTCGTGTGAATGTAAGATTGTTCTCTAACTTTTGTTTGTTCTAATTTTATGCATGCTTGTAACTTGTAAAATTCTAATTTTTGTAAAATTTGTAAAGTGTTCTTTTAATTTCGTAACTTTTGTATATTCTTTCTCTTTAATTTGTTTCTCACATGTTAGCACCCTCAATCCCCGGCTTGAACGATCCCTGCTTACTCTATACTAACGCTCGACATTTTCAGGGTTTAAATTGGCGATTGCTTTTGCACGTATCAATTTTTGGCGCCGTTGCCGGGGATTGAAAAGTCTTCATGTGATGAAAACGCCACTAAGGTATTGATTTGGTAAGGGGCCGTGAACTTTAATGAAATAGGTGAAGTCCCTTTGTTAATATGATGCGGCTAAAATAGCCTCACAATTTAACCCTGCAAAATGTAGTTGTCAGTATAGGATAAGCAGGGATCGTTCAGTCCGGGGATTGTAGGGTACACCTACACAAAAAGGTCAATTAACAAATAAAATAATAAAATGGGGGGTTTTGAATTTTGGTTCCTAATCTACTTAAAATAAAAACAAAACAAATAAAACTATATACAATGATCGACTTCCCTAACCTAGACCAATACCACTCAGAAATTACTAAGTGTAAAAACAGAAAATTCATTTCAACATGCTACAAAAATGTGCCCATCTTAAATGCCTAGATAAGAGCTCAAATGAAAAGCCTCAGCGGATCAATCCATTTATCTGATTCGTTCTAATGTAGGCATGGATCGGAAAAGTCCTTACCAAGCCTAATACTACTAATTTTCGAAAACACTCAGCGTAATTCTCTTAACTAGTAGTATTATCTAACCCTCGAATCAACTCACACGTGCAAATTAACCATTACACATAGAATTTAACACGTAATTTCCAGAATCATTTAATCATTAAAGCATGATTTTTACCACCCGTTAGAACCAATTACTACTTGTTTAACTCAGCGTCTTAACAAATAACAATTGCTCTTGGCAAATAAAGCAAACACACAAGAACTCTCACCGTTATTCTAGCATGCAAACTTATGAACCTAACTCTGAAAATGACCTAAACACGAAAAAGGGCACAAGATTATAACATGCATCATAAAAGAATTCTCGAATTTAACTCAATAATAAACTGAAAATCTCAAAAATATTAATAAAAATATTCTGAAAATCTCATGTCTCCAATTACACAACTTGCAAATTGAAACACACAAAACCGAAACAAAAATTATAAGTAGAGTCATAGTTACGCTTTGAAGCTTTCCTCAGCGGCTTAGCAACAAGGTGATGAACTTGTCTCTACTATGGTGGTGGAGCGTCCTTGACTCAGCGCCTTAGAGCTTTGTAGATTGATGGATGGATGGTGTCACGGTCTTGTGGGTGATGGAAGTTTAAGGAGTGAATTGGGCAGTCTTGGAATGGTTTTTGGCCAGGAAGTGATAGGCAATGAATTATCTTGGCTGGGAAGTGATCTTGGCTGGGAAGTGATGCAAATTATATTCTGGACGTTGTCTATTTATAGGGGAGCATTGGTTGGCTTTTGTCGATCATACCCTTCATCATTGGACGGATGAGATTGCACCGTATTTCCTTTAATTTTCCAGCTGAAACATCTTTCTCCTTTAAGGCCTTAACTCCTCTCATAATGGGGCAATTCCTTTAATTTCCAAGCTGAAACATCTTTTTCTTATTTATTTTTCAGTTGAAACATCTTTCTCTTTTATTCTTCAACTGAAAACATCTTTCTCCTTTATTCCCCAACTGAAAACGTCTTTCTCTTATTTATTTTCCAGCTGAAACATCTTTTTTCTTTTATTCCTCAACTGAAAACATCTTTTCTCCTTTATTTCCCTTCTTCATTGCTTGGTCAAATATCTTAATGCTTTATTTTATGACTCCATCATTGCTGTTTCCAAGAGTTCAACCAGGCAACGTTTCCTACAACAAGCAGGAGAATATCAGAATTTTCTAGAGAAAATAAAGGGAATTAAAATGTAAAGACCGCAAAAACAGTTGACAGTTAGGAATCCTGATCCAGCTAGGATTTTTCATGAATTTTACTTTTTCCGCCTATTTCACTCCAAACACTCAACAAGACTCTAAAAACGACTCAATGACTAAAAACACTAAACTTAAGGGAGAAACAAGGCTAAAATGGGGCACATATTCAATAATATCGTCACACTTTTTGCTCCTATCAACTACCTCACACTTAGCTTTTGCTAGTCCCTTAGCAAAACAAAAATACAAAACAAAACAACGACTCAACAAAAAACAAGTAAATGACTCTACTTCCCCTAACTGTTGTCTCAGAGACTCCAAACTCATGGCTTTCACGTTAAACACTTAATCAAAATTGCATAGATAATTCCATGGTTAATAAACCTGTGACATTCATATGACTAAGCAAGATATGGAGAACTTAAGTTATACAGTGAATGATAGCATGTTTCGAACAAGTCCAATCCAAACTCACAGGGCATACTCTCGATTTTTCTCTCAGAAATGGCTATGCTTAAAAGTTTCACACTCAAGTATATGCAAGAGAATAAATTGTAAGGCAACAAACAGCTTGCATATTTCATCAATAAACGCATTTTGTGAAGAATTTTTAAAGACCTCATGAAATGACTAAGTGCACAAATGGACCTAAACCATAAGCTCGACTGCGTACCTGACTCCACTAACCAAAGGCTGCCCATCTCAAGGATCAAGTAAGCACTTAAAACAGGTTGTAATGGGGCTAAACTAGGGTTTTCGAAATGAAGATTAAGGATACAAAAATCCTAAGGACCTAGCAGAGCATATATGGACCACCTTATGTCACCATTTTTGTGCGCAAAATATCATTGTTTTGGGCCCAACCTTCACTCTAACGAGCATGGAAACGGACAAAGGCATAATTTTCAACTTTGAGCCTTCTACAAATTTGAAAGTCCAAAACCACAGTTCAACAATTTCCCAAGAGTTTTCTTTTCAATTTGCCTCCTCTTTTGCCGCTTTTCTTTCTTTCTTTTTCATTTTTTTTTTCATTTTCTTTCATTCATTTTTCACGGCAATCTTCTTTCTTTTTCTTGGTTTTTCCCCACCCCACACTTGTCTTTCATCGTCACCCCTACACTATGTCATGCTCTACTAAGTCCCTAAGACAAGGGTAGAGATATCCTGTACTAAGATCATGGTAGGGTAGTGAGGGTGATGAAACAAAGGTTTTCAACGTAGGCTCAAAGGGGTTCATTCTAAGGAGTCCCACGACGGGCACAGTTGGGGACACAAGCTTGTTTGGCTATGGTGGTTACCCTAATGCCTTCTATCCTATCCAGGATCAGTGCATATTATGGCATACAAGTTTTGACAGTCACAACAGCCGAGTTCTAGTACTCTCTAGTCCATTAAAATCTATGGCACATGATCATTGGATTTTCAAAGAATGATGAGGTTTTGCAAATACAGCCATGAAATTTTGAATTTATCAATAATCACTCGAAAAGAAAGTATTTTAGCTCAATAACTCACTTTGGGTCAAATGAATTAGACTTAATCCTAGCATGCTTAATGAACCAAGTTACAATCCTATCTCAAATCTTCATACAAGCATCACAATGTCGATTAACCACAGAATTCAATTAAGTCCTATTTCAATTGTGAAAACCTTCAGCCATGAATTCAGAGACATGTTCATCCTAGACGTTAGGAGCATCCTAAGACTCAAACACACAAAAAGACTCTAAAACCAGTTTTTGTTGTTTTTTTTTTTTTTTTTTTAACTGAAACTAAAATAAAGGTGTAAACTAAAATAAACTAAACTAAAATTAAAAGTGTAAACCCACCCAACACTTAGAATCTACATTATCTTCAATGTAGGCAACAAATATGGTATATAGACCCTAAATATGGGGGCTACGAAAATAAGAGAATGGTAAAATAAACAAACAAACAAAGACACAAGTACAATTCAACCTAAGCAAGTGAAGGGATAGAAATGTCAAACTCTCGTTGATGGCACCTCCACAGCTTCGATTGAAATGGGTTGCCTCCCATGCAGCGCTTAATATTTATAGTCCTTCAGCCTAGACTTTTCTCCTTGTTCACACGTGCTCATTCCTTGGGTGCCTCCTGGAGGGGTATCTCTTCCAATGTGTGCTCCACAAAGGACTCACCAGATCAAGTGTTAGTAACATATACAAGGTTAGGAATACAAACATTATGTCTTTCCTACTTTCTAAGTTACTTTACATACTTAGGTACTGGAACAGAGGACCTCGTTTGTGCAATGGGACTATAGAGCAACTACCCTCGACAAGGTCATGTTTAATCCAATATACCTTAAGCATGTCACACAACTTTTTTTTTTTTTTTTTTTTGCTTAGTTTTATTATAAACATAGTTAATATCTCAATTGATTCTAAGTTGTAAGTCGAGCCCAATAGAAACCACTACTATTGGTGAGATACGATATAGGGATAGTCGCCTAGACATAAGTCTCTTTCCTTTGTTTCAGAAGGCCGGATGGCTAGATTAAGAGGTAAGTGAGAGGGAGGACTCATTTTAGTGATACTACGGAGGCTACTCCCTCATTGAGGTTTAGGCCCCTATCGGCTACTCCCACATAGTGGTTTACGCTCATTCTATAGTATCTCTGAGATCCAATTGAACCCATCACCCAGGGTCTCAACCTAAGACACCATCCGTATGCGCCCCTTACTCAGCTGGGAAATTAACTAATGTGTTAGACCGTTCTCCAAGTGCTAATAAAGGCCGCCCTCAACCTCAAGAGACCTAAGCAAGGTACTAATGAAGGGTTTAGGCCAATATTAACAAAAGGGCCCTTGTCTACTCATACGATTTTACACACTTACAACAATTAAGTATTTAGCTAAATTCATATCCTAAGTATATTAATCTAAGTGAAACACATACAATTTATAACATGCTAAAAAAAAAAACTTCTACAAATTGTACAACAATTAGAAAAGACATGCTTAATTTCACAACACCCATAAAACTTAAACTAAATCACAATTAAAGCTTGGCCTAACCGAAATTGCAATTTGTCTCCATTCCACAAGTGTAGTACAAAAATTAGCATGCATTCTATATACAACAAAATCGATGACACTTTAAGTGCAAGGGATTTTAACAATCCCCGGCAACAGCGCCAAAAATTGGTGCGGCTGAAATAGCCACACAATTTAACCCTGCAAAATGTAGTTGTCAGTATAGGATAAGCAGGGATCGTTCAGTCCGGGGATTGTAGGGTACACCTACACAAAAAGGTCAATTAACAAATAAAATAATAAAATGGGGGGTTTTGAATTTTGGTTCCTAATCTACTTAAAATAAAAACAAAACAAATAAAACTATATACAATGATCGACTTCCCTAACCTAGACCAATACCACTCAGAAATTACTAAGTGTAAAAACAGAAAATTCATTTCAACATGCTACAAAAATGTGCCCATCTTAAATGCCTAGATAAGAGCTCAAATGAAAAGCCTCAGCGGATCAATCCATTTATCTGATTCGTTCTAATGTAGGCATGGATCGGAAAAGTCCTTACCAAGCCTAATACTACTAATTTTCGAAAACACTCAGCGTAATTCTCTTAACTAGTAGTATTATCTAACCCTCGAATCAACTCACACGTGCAAATTAACCATTACACATAGAATTTAACACGTAATTTCCAGAATCATTTAATCATTAAAGCATGATTTTTACCACCCGTTAGAACCAATTACTACTTGTTTAACTCAGCGTCTTAACAAATAACAATTGCTCTTGGCAAATAAAGCAAACACACAAGAACTCTCACCGTTATTCTAGCATGCAAACTTATGAACCTAACTCTGAAAATGACCTAAACACGAAAAAGGGCACAAGATTATAACATGCATCATAAAAGAATTCTCGAATTTAACTCAATAATAAACTGAAAATCTCAAAAATATTAATAAAAATATTCTGAAAATCTCATGTCTCCAATTACACAACTTGCAAATTGAAACACACAAAACCGAAACAAAAATTATAAGTAGAGTCATAGTTACGCTTTGAAGCTTTCCTCAGCGGCTTAGCAACAAGGTGATGAACTTGTCTCTACTATGGTGGTGGAGCGTCCTTGACTCAGCGCCTTAGAGCTTTGTAGATTGATGGATGGATGGTGTCACGGTCTTGTGGGTGATGGAAGTTTAAGGAGTGAATTGGGCAGTCTTGGAATGGTTTTTGGCCAGGAAGTGATAGGCAATGAATTATCTTGGCTGGGAAGTGATCTTGGCTGGGAAGTGATGCAAATTATATTCTGGACGTTGTCTATTTATAGGGGAGCATTGGTTGGCTTTTGTCGATCATACCCTTCATCATTGGACGGATGAGATTGCACCGTATTTCCTTTAATTTTCCAGCTGAAACATCTTTCTCCTTTAAGGCCTTAACTCCTCTCATAATGGGGCAATTCCTTTAATTTCCAAGCTGAAACATCTTTTTCTTATTTATTTTTCAGTTGAAACATCTTTCTCTTTTATTCTTCAACTGAAAACATCTTTCTCCTTTATTCCCCAACTGAAAACGTCTTTCTCTTATTTATTTTCCAGCTGAAACATCTTTTTTCTTTTATTCCTCAACTGAAAACATCTTTTCTCCTTTATTTCCCTTCTTCATTGCTTGGTCAAATATCTTAATGCTTTATTTTATGACTCCATCATTGCTGTTTCCAAGAGTTCAACCAGGCAACGTTTCCTACAACAAGCAGGAGAATATCAGAATTTTCTAGAGAAAATAAAGGGAATTAAAATGTAAAGACCGCAAAAACAGTTGACAGTTAGGAATCCTGATCCAGCTAGGATTTTTCATGAATTTTACTTTTTCCGCCTATTTCACTCCAAACACTCAACAAGACTCTAAAAACGACTCAATGACTAAAAACACTAAACTTAAGGGAGAAACAAGGCTAAAATGGGGCACATATTCAATAATATCGTCACACTTTTTGCTCCTATCATAATATTAGCCTAAACCCCTTTCTAGAACCTGAATCAGGTCTATTAAGGTTGAGGGCGGCTTTTATTAACAATCGAACAATGTCTTGCACTTAGTATTTTTTCTTATCTAAGTAAGTATAGCCTATGTGGAATGGTGTCTAGAAAGGGGACAACGTTCATGACAGGTTTTGAATCCAGAACAGCAATTGCCAAAATGGGTTCTACCTCTCGTGCTCGTCCTCCCCCAACTGGCCATTTCAGTAAGGTTGCCCAAAGGATTTGAAAAAGACTATGTGTATAGCCAAGGACTTGGGCCGCACGTCCAAAACAAAGTTCATGACGCCTCATTGAGTCAATATACTTAGACAATTTTCGAAAATAATTGGCTTAGGTATGAATGTTGTAGGTCATAACGGAATAGGTGAAAGTTCTTTTATTAATGCTTGTCAAGCAACTCTTTTTATCAAGTAGGCGCACCTTAGTAATGCAGAGTGTCTAGGTTGATTGGATACAAGAAGTGCTAGCAAAGGGTCTCGTCCCCTGCTAAACAAGTGAGCTGAGCTCCGCCAAAATTGTTCCTCTACTACCTGGCTCTGTGTGAAAAGAGTTACCAAAAGATAGATAGGGGGAGACTTGCATTAACATTAGAATCTTTGGGCCGCACGTCTAAACCTTGACTTAACAACTACTTATTTAAGTTGATTACTTCGAAAGTTGTAGAAGATTGTAACTAACCACTATAAATTTTCGTTGACCATGTGTATACTTGTATATATGTGACGTTTTAGTGTGTGTACCTTGGTCCACGTCTTGTTTATATTTTACTAACTTTATTCTTTATTCTATTTCAGGATCAATGAATGTCTAGATCATCTGACCCACCTAAGTACACCAAAACGCCTCTTCACGTCATCCAAGATAGACTTGAGAGATTAAAGAAAAACTCGGATCTCTTTGACGTCCAAGTTACCACTCCCCTTCAATTTCGTGAGCTTCAAATAGATAGTGAAGGGAATAGAGTAGAGGGAGGATCAGAAGCTTCTGACACTTCAGTTGTTCCATCACCACACCAAACGCCACCTCCATCACCTCGTGCACTCTTAGTCATTCCATCACCACCACCACCAATGGCTCTCACCATCAGGCAACTTTCTACATCCGTCATCCCACCTGGTGGCGTCCCAACTTGCATAACCTACCCTACTGCAGCTGAGGGATTAACAGCTGATTTTGAGTTGAAGTCTGGGTTGCTTCATCGTCTTCCTACGTTCCATGGACTCTCTATGGAAGATCCAAATAACCACTTGATGGAGTTTCAATTCATATGCACTAGCATGAAGCCTCAAGGAGCGGATGAGCAAATCTTGAAGCTGAAGGCCTTCCCATTTTCGTTGGCTGACAAGGCAAAGCAGTGGCTCTATGAGTTGCCTAGTGGACGAATTGCATCTTGGGCAGACATGATGAAGGCGTTTCTTGAGAAGTATTTTCCTACATCTCGCATCATCATGTTAAGGAAGAAGATAAGTGGAATTCAACAAGGGCAAGATGAGTCCTACGCAGATTACTATGAGAGGTTCAAGTCTCTCACCACTCAATGCCCTCAACATGGCATGAAGGATGAGACCTTGCTCACTTGTTTTTACGATGGGCTCACCAACTTGGAAAGAGACATGCTAGATGCAGCTTCTGGTGGATCGTTTGTTGACAAGGAACCTGCGGCTAGAATGGTTCTAATTGAGAATAGGGCCTTGAATCAACAACAATATGGGAGCTCTAGGCCCAAATCCACCACCACACGTGAAAGGGTCCATGAGGTAAGTACTTTAGCTCAATTGGAGGATAAAATTAACAAACTTACTTCTCTTGTGTCTCAGGGAGCGCATGGACAAGTTATGGTGTGTGGAGTTTGCTCAATGCAAGGGCATGTGTCTGACCAATGCCCTCAACTCATGGAAAGTGGAGGACAGGAAGGTGTTAACGCCATAGGCTTCCAACAAGGGTACCAACGTCCTAGGAATGACCCTTACTCGAATACTTACAATCCTGGATGGAGGGATCACCCTAATTTTCGTTGGAAGGACAATGAGAACGTTCAAAGTGCACCTCAAGGCTTCCAACCACGTCCTCAAGGCTTTTATCAAAAGCCTCAACCTCCTAACCCTACTCCTTTCAATTCGAATTATAATTCAAATGCTTCTTCTTCTTCTTCTAATGATGAATTGATCCGAACTCTAACCAAATCTACTCAAGCTTTAATTGCAGGTCAAACTCATCATGGGAATCAGATCAATGCCATATCCACGGATGTTAGTGAGATGAAGAAGCAAATGAGTCAAGTTGTGGAGTTTATGGGTAAGTTTCATGAGCAAGGAAAGCTTCCAAGTGGCACTATCCCAAATCCTCACTTTGAGCAAGCCAAAGCCGTGACTACAAGGAGTGGTAAGACCCTTGTAGATCCTCCAACGCCTCCCAAAAAGATCCCAACGTCCATTTTAGAGGAGGAGGATGACCCTGCAACGTCTAAGGCCCATGTGACACCTCCTACTGCAGAACCGAAACCTAAAGGACAAGTTCCTAACTCTTTCAATTCGGTTATTGCTAATCCATTTTCTTCTCCCTTGCCTTTCCCAAGCAGATATTCTAGATCCAAGAAGGATGAGGCCGAAAAGGCCATCTTGGAGACCTTCAAGAAAGTGCAAATCAATATTCCTCTCCTTGAGGCCATAAAGCAAATCCCTAAGTATGCCAAATTCTTGAAGGAGCTTTGCACCACAAGGAGACAAAACCGTGAGAAAGAAGTGGTGAAGGTAAGTGAGAATGTCTCAACTGTGCTTCAACGCAGAATGCCAGAAAAGTGTAAGGATCCAGGGAGTTTCTCTATCCCTTGTGTTATTGGAACAAGTAAATTCGAAAATGCCATGCTAGACTTAGGGGCGTCCATAAATGTCATGCCTTACTCTGTTTATGAAACTCTAGGTCTAGGTGAACTTAAGCATGATAATGTTATTATTCAATTGGCAGATCGATCTAATGCATACCCTAAGGGGTTAGTTGAGGATGTACTTGTGCAGGTTGGTGAGCTAATCTTTCCAGCTGACTTCTATGTTCTAGAGATGGAGGAGTCCCCTAAAAGTGGAACGCCATTGTTGCTAGGCCGCCCCTTCATGAGGACGGCGAGGACTAAAATTGATGTATATTCTGGCTCATTGACAATGGAGTTCGATGGTGAAATTGTTGGCTTCAACATCTTTGAAGCAATGAGGTATCCTTTGGTTGACTTTTCATCATGTTTTTCTATTGATATACTTGATGAACTTGCGCAGAAATTCATGGAGATGATGAATGAGGATACTTTGGGTTCAACCATTGCCCATGGCGTTGGAATGATGAAGGATGACTCTACCATCCTTAAGGAGGAGCTCACGGCTATTCATAGTGATGCTATCATGGAACATGTTGCTTTTCTTGAGGCAACACCATTTGAGCTAGGTAATGTTTCTTCTGTGTTTATTTCTCCCTCTACTAATAAACCTTTACCTTCAGTGATTCAGGCACCTACTCTGGAACTTAAGCAATTACCCGATCACTTGAAGTATGCTTACTTGGGAGAAAACGAAACTTTACCTGTCATCATTTCATCATCTTTAACGTCAACTCAAGAGGATAGATTGGTGGAGATGCTTAAGAAGCACAAGACTGCAATTGGTTGGACTTTAGCGGATATTAAGGGAATTAGCCCTACTACTTGTGTGCATCGAATTCTGCTTGAGGAGGGAGCCAAGCCAACTAGGGAGGCTCAAAGACGTTTGAACCCACCTATGATGGAGGTCGTAAAGAAAGAAGTCATTAAGCTTCTTGACTGTGGCGTCATCTACCCTATCTCAGACTCTAAGTGGGTTTCACTAGTTCAAGTTGTGCCAAAGAAATCTGGGATCACAGTTGTGAAGAATGCAGAGAATGAGTTAGTACCTCAGAGAACTGTGACTGGACATCGGGTTTGTATAGACTATAGGAAGCTCAACGCCACTACTAGGAAGGATCATTTCCCTTTGCCATTCATTGATCAGATGCTTGAGAGGTTAGCTGGCCATGAGTTTTATTGCTTTTTGGATGGGTATTCTGGGTACAACCAAATCGCCATTGCTAATGAGGATCAAGAGAAAACGACATTCACTTGCCCCTTTGGGACGTTTGCCTACAGAAGGATGCCCTTTGGACTTTGCAATGCTCCAGGTACGTTTCAAAGATGCATGGTAAGTATTTTTTCTGATTTTATTGAGAGAATAATTGAAGTTTTTATGGATGACTTTTCGGTTTTTGGTAAAGACTTTGATGATTGCTTAAATAACTTAGAATTAATACTTAGGCGTTGTGAAGAGACTAATCTTGTGCTTAATTGGGAAAAATGTCACTTTATGGTGAAACAAGGGATAGTCTTAGGGCATATTGTTTCTAAACGTGGAATAGAAGTTGATAAAGCTAAAGTAGATCTTGTTAAGCACTTACCATACCCCACAAGTGTGAGGGAGGTCCGCTCTTTTCTTGGACATGCAGGTTTCTACAGGCGATTCATCAAGGACTTCTCCAAGATTTCTAGGCCTCTATGTCGTCTTCTACAAAAGGAAGTGACGTTTGAATTCAAAGAGGATTGTAAGGTTGCGTTCAACACATTAAAGGAGCTTCTGACGTCTGCTCCCATCATGCTTCCTCCAGATTGGTCTCTTCCATTTGAGATAATGTGTGACGCCTCAGACTATGCCATTGGGGCCGTGCTAGGCCAAAGGAAGGACAAGAAGCCTTATGCCATCTACTATGCGTCCAGGACCCTTAACGATGCTCAACTCAATTACTCTACAACTGAAAAAGAACTTTTAGCTGTTGTTTTTGCCTTAGAAAAATTTCGATCTTATTTATTGGGTACTAAAGTTATTATTTATTCTGATCATGCAGCTTTAAGGTACCTAATGTCAAAGAAGGAGGCAAAACCTAGGCTAATTCGTTGGATACTCTTGCTTCAAGAGTTTGACGTGGAGATCAAGGATAAGAAGGGCTCTGACAACGTTGTGGCAGACCACTTGAGTAGACTTGTGAGTGAGGAGGACGCCATACCTATAGTGGAGATGTTTCCGGATGAACAACTCTTCGGAATCCAGGTAAGTGAGCCTTGGTATGCGGATATTGTTAATTATTTGGTGTCTAAAACGTTCCCTAGTGATTTGTTGCATGCTCAACGTGAATTACTTAAGAATAAAGCTAAGCAATATGTTTGGGATGATCCTTATTTGTGGAAATACTGTTCTGATCAATTAATAAGGACATGTGTGCCTAATAATGAGCAAAAAGCTATACTTGAGTTTTGTCATGCTAAACAATGTGGTGGTCACTTTGGCTCTGATAGAACTGCTAAGAAGGTGTTGGAATCTGGTTTTTATTGGCCTACTTTATTCAAAGATGCATATGAGTTTTGTGTGACATGTGATAGATGCCAAAGAACTGGAAATTTAGGACCTAAAGATCAAATGCCTTTGAATTTTGTACTAATTGTCGAAATTTTTGATGTTTGGGGTATCGATTTTATGGGTCCTTTTCCTTCATCTAATGGATTTCTTTATATTCTCTTGGCTGTTGATTATGTTTCTAAGTGGGTGGAAGCGAAAGCCACTAGGACTAATGATTCTAAGGTTGTTGCAGAGTTTATAAAGTCTAACATCTTTAGTAGGTTTGGCATGCCTAGAGCAATCATTAGTGATGG
The DNA here is from genome assembly GCF_002994745.2 of Rosa chinensis. Lineage (NCBI taxonomy): Eukaryota > Viridiplantae > Streptophyta > Magnoliopsida > Rosales > Rosaceae > Rosa > Rosa chinensis. Next base: position 257,102 of record NW_020126820.1, on the reverse strand, counting down.
AGGATCTCACTTCTGCAATAAGACCATTGAAGCTTTGCTTAGGAAGTACGATGTGAATCATAGGGTCTCAACGCCCTATCACCCTCAAACAAGTGGACAAGCTGAGGTTTCAAATAGGGAAATCAAGAGGATACTTGAAAAAACCGTGGGGCCATTAAGGAAAGATTGGAGTCAACGTTTGGAGGATGCTCTTTGGGCATATAGGACGGCTTTCAAGACACCGATTGGGATGTCTCCATTCCGTTTGGTGTATGGGAAGGCGTGCCACTTACCTGTGGAATTAGAGCATCGAGCTTGGTGGGCAGTTAAGACGTTCAACATGGACTTGGATGAAGCTGGACTTCATAGGAAGTTGCAACTCAATGAGCTTGAGGAAATTCGAAATGATGCCTATGATAGTGCACGGATTTACAAGGAAAAGACAAAGGCTTTTCATGATAAGATGATTCGTGGAAAGACCTTTGTAGTTGGTCAAAAAGTTCTTTTATTTCATTCTAGATTAAGACTTTTTCCTGGTAAGTTACGTTCTAGATGGGTTGGTCCTTTTATTGTTACTAATGTTTTTCCTCATGGTGCTATACAGATAAAGAGTCGAACAACTGGAGTGGAATTCAAAGTGAATGGACATCGTCTTAAGCCTTACTATGAGGCATTTGTGGAGCACAATGTGGAGGATTTATCCCTCCAAAAGGCGCCACCAACTAAGGAGTGAATGAGCCAAGTCTAGGCTGAAAGACTTTAAACATTAAGCGCTGCATGGGAGGCAACCCATTTCATCCGTAGCTGTGGAGGAGTCATCAACGCAGATTTGCTTTCTTGAACTCTTCCATTCTCTTTTATTTTCGAAAACTTTGTCTTTGTTTTAGGTTTCTTTGCGTTCACTCTTATGCCATGCTTGATTGATGCTTTGTATGCTTTATACTTGTTTATACATTGAGGACAATGCATGATTTATGTGTGGGGGAAGGGTTTAACGTTTCACTTTGTTTTAGGAGCTAGTTTTGTGGTTATAAAAAGAAAACAAAATAAAAAATCGGAAAAATCAGAAAAATAAAAAATTTGCGTTAACTTTTGTTTTAGGTTTTGTGTTTACTATTTCGGTTTTATACTTATGTGTTTTGCTTGTTTGTTTATTATTAGAGTCAAAATGATTTTTGGGTAAATATCTTCTTCATCGTAGGCGCATCCAATGGGATGTGATGTCTAAGGTCTAGTTTGGATATGAGAAGTGCTGACAAAGGGTCTCGTCCCCTGTCAATCAAGTGAGCTGAGCTCCGCCAAAATCGTTCCTCTCTTCACCTGGTCATGTTCCAAAGGAGTTACCGAAAGAAGAAGGGAAATAACCCTAAGTCCAAACGTTTTTGTCATGTTTGTGCGTCACTTATGTGTTTGTTTTGTTTTGTTTTGTTTTGTGATTGAGTCTTAGGATGCCCTTTTAACTGTCTAGGATGAGTTTATATCTCTGAAATTAAGGCTAAAAGAGGATCACAAGATTGAGATAATGTTTGATGATATTCTTTGGTTAATTATGATTTATGAAAAGCATATGAATGTGTAGTAGATATGGTGTATGCGTAACTTTGGTACAGAATATGAACATGTGGAAGATAAGTTGTGATTCATAATAAACCCTTGTAAGAATTTGAGCCATGTGCCCTTTCTTTGTTGAGTGATTAAATGGAAAAATGATTATACTCTTATTTTCTTGGCGATAATTTTGTTGATCTCATTATTCTTTCATCTTGATTGACTACTTGCCATAGATTAAGTTTGATGGACTAGAGAATGCTAGAATTCACTGTTATGCTTGTTGAGACGTTTATGATCAATACATGTCCCTGATTCTGGAAAGGATAAAGGTACTTACTTAGGATTTTACCACCATAGCCAAATATAGCCTGTATCCCTATTTGCGCCCGTCGTGGGACCCCCTAGTTTAACCATTTTGAGCCTACATTGAGCCTTTTATTTCATCACCCTCAAAATTCCTTAACCTTAACCCTAGTATAGTTATATCTTTACCCTTTGTTCTAAAGACTTAGTGGAGCATATTTTTGAGACTTTGCTTGGAGTTTTGGCGTCAAGGAAGAATTTTGAAGACATGAAGAAGTTCAAGTGTGGGGGTAGACTTGTCCATATGTAATCTTTGTATGTTATTGCCGAAAAAGAAAAAAAAAAAAAAGAATGAAATCGTAAAAAAAAAAGAAAAGAATATTTCGGCAATTTAAAGAAAAAAATGTGAAGTATTGTTTTATGTTTATGGATTTTAGTCCCCTATACTTAGTGGTTTTGGAGATGCTTTGAAGTGAAGGCCCATTGATGAGAAATTTGGTCTTTGTCCAATTCACTTGTTCAAAAGAAGGTTAGAATGAAGCTTGGGCCCAACATGATGGCACTTGGCCCGTTTATAAGCTTGGAGGATACTTGACGTTTGCTATGCTTGGTGGATTCGAAATTTGGTCTCTCTACATCGAGTGCTCTACTAGGTTTTTAGGATACTTTGTGATTTTCTTATCCCTTCGTTTCTTTAAACCTTAAGCCTTGGCCCCATTACAACCTTAAAGTGTAAGACCTCTTTGATCCTTAAGATGGGACAGCCTTTGATCTGTGGAGATGAGTTATAACTGTTGAACTTATGGCTTGGGTTCATCTGTGCAAGTAGTTGATATCTTTGATGAGATCTTTTGGAAAAAAAATGATATATATGTGCTTTCGTTTCTTATACATATGTGATACACTTGTATATCTTTCACATATACTTGAGTGATGAGCTTTTAAGCATGAGCCTTGAATCTGAGAGAAGAAAGAGTGATATATCCATGTGAGGTTTGAATCATGACTTGTTTGAAATATGTTAAAGAAACCACCACCATTGTTTACCCCCAAGTCTTACATGCTTATATGTGAATTATATCTTGTAATTAACTCTTGAATATCTTGATGATGTGATGCTTGGTTAAGTGCTAATCTTGGTGACTTGAAAGTATGAGATTTCTGAGACAATATGTTAAAGGGTGTAGAAGTCATTTGTGTTGTTAACGTCTTGGTCTTTGTTTCTGGTTTTGATTTTCGTTTTGAGTCTTCTAAGTGTTTTACGTTTTTGAGTCTTTGTGTCTTTGTGTTTTCGTTTTCTATACTTAGTTTGAATTTTCGTTAGTTTCTTTGTTTTGTTTTGTAGTCTTTTTGGTTTGTTATGTTGATTTTGCTAAGGGACTAGCAAAAGCTAAGTGTGGGGGAATTTGATAGGAGCATAAAATGCGACGTTTATAATGTTTAAACCCTATATTTTGCTAAGTTATTTCCTTTATCTTGATCAATTTAACTTAGTTAGTGTTTTTCAGGTGAAAATGGAGTCTCAAGGTCCAAAAATGACTAAGGAAGGCACAATTGACGCAGAAATGAGAAGAAATGAAGAAATGGAAGTTCTCCCAGTTTGACTAGGAAAAGGAATCCTAGTTGGAGTAGGAATCAGAAGCTGACTTGGATTCAAACTCTTAAGTCGCGGAAATTAGAAGTTCTACTTGGACAGGGAAACCCAATTCTACTCAGATATGGAATCCTAGTGTGACAAGGAGTCCCTGTTGGATAAGGATTACTCAAGAAGGTTCCGGAAGAGTGTAGAAGAATCGCAGAAAAGAAGTTTGTATTCAACTAGGAAACCTACTTGCATATGGAGTTCTACTCGCACTAGGAGAGCTTTGGAACGTTCATGAAGTATCTAGAAGTCTCAAGAAGGTCATATGCCGTGCACATGGAAAAGGAAGCAACAAGGAATTCGAATTACAAAGCAATGTGGAATTTAGACTTCTTGTTGAGTAAGGATTGGAGTTGCCGTGAGATTCTTGAAGGTTCTAGGGAGTTCTTGACGTTTCTACTTCAGAATAGGCGTGGAAGACATGTGGGAGGCATGTGATGTGAAGGAAAACCGAATTGGACTCAACTTGTGCATTAAAAGTCAAATCCAATACAGATTCGGAAATCTGCCTGTGCAGATCAGTTAACTTCAACGGAGTGTCAAAAATCGGTCAGAGCTCAGAAAATTATGATCTTTATATGGTTGGAAAGCTACAGATGTCTAGTTTCCAGAGCTTTTTACAGCTCATCAATATCTATTTTCTAGAGAAAGTTATGGCCGTTTTAGTGGACTGAGGTCAATCCTGCCGGAAATCTGTTTCGTGAGAAAGAAGTCCTAAATCAACATAAACTAAGAGAAACCAAGTAGAAACGAATTGGGAGTGCCTTGAGACGTTCTCCTATATATACCTTGTGTATTAGACGTTTCAAGGTGAACAATTTTTCTCCACAATTTCGTTTCTCACCGGTTTGCTCTCAAGTTTCAGGTTTTCGCATCTTGCAAGTTCTAGCCGTGCCATCCTCCATCCTTTGCCGTGATCTTCACTTGTTGCCGTGTTAAGGAGCTGCTTTGGACCTTGGGACGTGAATAAGGGTTGTTCATACCATCTTCATCATGTTTGTTTCTCGGTTTTGTAACTTGTTTGATATGTTTTCTGTTTTTAATCTTTTCTATGTGAAACCGAAACCATGAGTTGATAAACTGATATTTGAATGTATCTTTGATGTTCTTGTCAATGTTTGATGTGATTGTGTGTCCTTTGTCTTGATAAATTGCCGAACATGGAATGATAATCTGATTTTTGTGCTTCAGTACATGTTAACGATTCACTTGGTCTGACAAACATAAAAGGAAGACTTGCATGTAACTTGCTAGTAATTAGGTTTGATGCTTGGTGAAACCTAATTCGAATAAGTAGTAAAGGCTTGCTTTGAGTCGAAAATCAGATTATGCATGTGATGATGAGTATTGACGCCCTTGGATTTGCATGTCTATTGATTCTTTCTTGAACTTAATGATTTGAAAACGGGATTTTTCATTATTGATATCGAACTTTTCAAAATAAATTGACTTGATTCTCAATTTGACTTAAGAAAGAAAGTTAAAAGGGGACAATGGTTGCTTGGATCTTTGTGTTCTTGGTTGATAGCTTTCCATGGTGATTAAAAAGATTAAGGGATGCATGAAAATATTGATCTTGATGAGTTCTTGACAAGTGTTATTCGAAAAATTCTTCTTTTCCCACCTTTGTATAGAAACGATTTTAATCTTTATTTTCTGGAAATTTTCTGTTTTTGATCTTCAAAACCCCCCTATCTTTATGTTTTCTTGTTTGTGTAAATAATTAAAATTAACTTAGAATTTTTAGGTAGCATGTTCATATAAATAATAAAATAAAAAAATAAAATAAAAATAAATGTTTTTAATTTCGTGAATAGTGTCTCCGTGAATAGTAAATATGTGTTTGTTTTTAGTTTTAGTGTTTTTTAGGAGTTTGTTATGTGTTTGTTATGTGCTCCTTAATTTTAGGGATAGGTTCCTAAATTTTAGGGAAAGTAGTTAGAGTTAGTTTTGACTTAGTATTTTGTGTTTGACTTAGTCAATAATTTGTTTTCTTATTAATTAAGTAATCTTAATCCTTGTTGTATATGGATTTCTAATGTGATATGGATTTGTAAAATGTATTTAAGTAGGAGTAGGATTTCTAAACCCATTCTAACTTGGTTTTCTTTGTTTCTTTCGAATTCTATGTCTATATATATACTTGTATATTTTGTTTTTTTTCTCTCATTCTTTGTTTTCTAATTCGTGTGAATGTAAGATTGTTCTCTAACTTTTGTTTGTTCTAATTTTATGCATGCTTGTAACTTGTAAAATTCTAATTTTTGTAAAATTTGTAAAGTGTTCTTTTAATTTCGTAACTTTTGTATATTCTTTCTCTTTAATTTGTTTCTCACATGTTAGCACCCTCAATCCCCGGCTTGAACGATCCCTGCTTACTCTATACTAACGCTCGACATTTTCAGGGTTTAAATTGGCGATTGCTTTTGCACGTATCATCTTACAATTTAAGGTTGTAATGGGGCCAAGGCTTAAGGTTAAAAGAAACGAAGGGATAGGAAAATCACAAAGTATCCTAAAAACCTAGTAGAGCACTTGTTGATGTAGAGAGACTACTTTCCTCGAAATCCACCATGTATAGCAAAACGTCATGTATCCTCCAAGGCTTATAAAAGGGCCAAGTACCATTATGTTGGGCCCAAACTTCATTCTAACCTTCTTTTGAACAAGTGAATTGGACAAAGACCAAATTTTTCAACAATGGGCCTTCAATTCAAAGCAAACTCCAAATCCACTAAGTATAGGGGACTAAAATCCATAAACATAAAACAATAGCAAACATTTTTTTCTTTAATTGCCGAAATTTCTTTCTTTTTTTTTTACGATTTCATTTTTTTCTTCTTTCGGCAATTACATACAATATTTCTTTCTATGGACAAGTCTACCCCCACACTTGAACTTCTTCATGTCTTCAAAATTCATCATTGACGCCAAAACTCCATGCAAAGTCTCTGATGTCACTTTTATCGAGCGACCAATTTAACCCTGAAATGTCATTAGTAGTATAAAGTAAATAGGGATCGTTCTATTCCGGGGATTGAGGGTACACCTGTCATTATCAAACAATTAAACTATTAAAATTAAAACAAAGTATAATATTTACAAAAATATAACAAAATATAGACATATTTACGAAAAAGGGGGGGAGTTTTGATTTTGGTTTTCTATTTTCGAAAATAAAAGCTAACTAAATAATTAAAAACGCAAAAACATAAAAATATAAATGGAATGTAAGAACAAAGACCAAAGTCAAAACTCATGATTAAAATTGATTCAAGTTCATCATTGTTGATGCGCCTAAAGCAAGCGCATAATTTAACCCTAAAAATATCATAGTAGTATAAGCAAGTAGGGATCGTTCTATTCCGGGGATTGAGGGTACACCTGTCATTGTCAAACAGTTAAACAATTAAAATTACAACAAAGTATAATATTCACAAAGATATTCACAAATATAAACATTATTTACGAAAAAGGGGGGTTTTTGTTTTTGGTTTTCGAAAATAAAACTAATTAAGTAAAACAATTAAAATGCAAAAACATAAAGATAATGATGGAATGAGAGAAACAAAGATCAAAATCGAAACATATGATTAAAATTGATTCAAACCCTAATATTGTTCATCTAAGTCATGAGAAAGGAGTTGATCATGTGAAACGTTCGAAAGCAAACGATTTCCCATATTTTACTTTTCAATGCTAATTAACCTAAGCGAAAGCACCTAGATTAATCCTATCAAACATGCAATCAAACCCTAGAAAGCTAGTCAATCATGTCATGTTTAACGCATTACACATAGAGAAAGGCTATCAACTCAAGTGTACAACTTAGTATGGAAAAGTCCACCTAATTGCAATCCTCGTTAATTAAATTCGATCTTTGTACAAAACCTTTACTACTTTGATTCAAGTTTACACAAAACGAAAAGTCGATTTCATGTTCTTAAACCTAGCACCAATTATATCAAAACCCTAAGTGTTTGCAACCACATAAGATTAAAATACAAAAGTTATCTATAACGCAAATTTAATTAAACAAACCCACATAAGCAACTCTCGAATCACAATAATATGAATCTGAAAATTCTCAATTAATCATAAAATTCCAGAAATTAATATTTGTTCAAACACATATGTCAACTAGTTCATAACCAACGAAATTCAAAGCAAAGGTTACAAAGGAGAATCAGATTACACCGTGAGATGGGGATGGTGATGAACGATTGATGTGGTGGTCTCTTGAATCTCGAAAGCAAGCTTCAAGGTTGGAGATGGATGATGGATGCTCACGGCTATGCTTCTTCTCCCTTGGCCTTGCTTGAACTCGTGGAGATGACTAGAGGATGGAGAAACTCACGGCTATGCTAAGAAGATTTTCTGATTTTTTTCTAAAGTGTAAATTGTATGGGGGAGAGGACCCTTCTCAATGTCAAAGAGGTGGGTATATATAGGAGCACGACTAGGGTTCACAAAACAATCAGAATTTTCCACATAGCTTCAACCAATGATAATTCGCCAAGTAAGCTTGTGATGTGGTCCAACCAATCATAGAATGCCAAGTAAGCTTTGTGATGTGTTCCAACCAATCATAATTCTCTAAAATACCTCCCTAATATTTAATTGCTGAATTTCCTTGAAATTATTCTGATTTTCTTCATGAATTTCGGCCAACATTCCTTTAGGGAATTTAGGGATGAATCTGGACGCCTTTTGAGCTTTTCCTTGGTGCACACATATTTTCCTTCCATAAATATCTCCCTTGAATCTCTCTTGGCGTCATCTCCTTGATTATTTCTGATTTTCACGTTGGCAATCACACCAAATTATTCCTCCAACAATATTTCTTTCCATAAAAGTCTCCCAAGAAAATCTCTCCTTGAAATCCTCAATCAATCATCTTCAATTCCCACGTTGTCACCTTGTTTTTCCTTAAGTATTACACGGCAAATTTAATCCCCAAGGAAAATATATTTTCCTTTTTTTTAAAAAAACTCTTCCTTGATTCTCTCCTTGCCATGTCATCTTCATGAAACTTCTCGTTCCATTTATGAACTCAATTCTGCTTATTTATTCCAAAAACCTGAAAATAGAAGCTTTCTAAAATAAGAAATGGAAACTTTCTTAAACTAAAATGGAAACTTTCTAAAAATGGAAAATAGAAACTACAAAACGGAAACTTTCTACAATTAGGAACTTTCCCATTCGAAGAATGAAAACTTTCCTAAACAGAGTTTTATTAAGGAAATAACGCAGAAAATATAGGGAAATAACAGTTAAAACGTCGCATTAAAATGCTCCTATCAAATTCCCCCACACTTAGCTTTTGCTAGTCCCTTAGCAAAATCTCACAAAGACTCAACTAAGACTCAACGAAAATTTAAAGACTCTACACAAACAATGACACTATTGCCCTTCAACTTTTTGTCTCAGCAATCTCTTACTTTCATAACACCAAGATTAGCACTCAACCAAGAATCAATGTTTAAGCATTCGAAAGTTAATTAAAACATGTAATCCACACATACACAAGTAGGACTTGGTTTGTAACAATGGTGATGGGGTTAAGCTCAGCATGCTTCAGACAAGTATGATTCATATCCTCACCAGGTATATCCACTATTTCTTCTCTCAGATCATGGCAATGCTTAAAAGCTTATACACTCAAGTATATGTGAGAGAAAATATTTTGAGGCAATCAAATAGCTCACATATATAAGAAACGAAAAGCACTTTGTGAATATAATTTTTTTTTTTTTTCAAAAGATCTCATGAAAGATATCAACTACTTGCACAGATGGACCCAAGCCATAGGTTCAACTCTTGTAACTCATCTCCACATCAAGGGCTGTCCCATCTTAAGGATCAAGAAGGTCTTCTCAAAGGTTGTAATGGGGCTAAGGCTCAAGGTTTTAAGAAATGAAAGATAAGGAATTTAACAAAGTGTCCTAAAAACCTAGCAGAGCTCATGTAGATGTAGAGACTTCTAGAAATCCACCAAGGCATAGCAAAACGTCATGTCCTTCCTAGGGGTAAAATAAAAGGGCCTAATGTCTTCATGTTGGGCTCAACCTTCATTCTAAACTTCCCTTGAACTCTTGTGAATTGGACAAAGGCCAAATTTTTCACTAGTGGGCCTTCAATTCAAAACAATCTCCAAACTCACTAAGTATGGGGGACTAAAATCCATATATATATTTTTCTTTTTCTTTTCTAGCCGTACACATTTTTTTTCCTTTTTTTTCATTTCTTTTTTCACGGCTTTCACATATATTTTTCTTTTCATGGACAAGTCTACCCCCACACTTGAACTTTCACCTCTTCTCAATCTTCATTCTCAATGCCAAATCCTTAAGTAATGTCCCAAAAGATAGCTCCACTAAGTTTTTAGAACAAAGGGTAGGAGTGTAACTATACTAAGCTTCATGGTTAAGGATTTTAAGGGTGATGAACGAAAAGGCTTAATGTAGGCTCAAAGGGGTTTATCTAGGGGAGTCCCACGACGGGCACAATTAAGGACACAGGTTTGTTTGGCAATGGTGGTAATTCCTAGGTTGCCTCTATCCTTTCCAGAATCAGGGCCATGTATTGATATAACGTTTCAACAAGCACAAGAGTGAATTCTAGCATTCTCTAGTCCATCAAACTTAATCTATGGCAAGCAATCAATCAAATGAAAGAATAATGAGATCATCAAAACATCGCCAAGAAATTAAGAATATATTCTTTTTAATTATCACTCCAAGAAAAAGGGACATGGGCTCAAATATCTCACATGGGCTTTTATGAATCAAAACTCATCTTAACATGCTCATATTCTGTACCAAAGTCACGAAATCCATATCCACTACACATGCATACATTTTTCATATATCTCAATTAACCAAAGAATACCATTTTAGAAATCATCTCAATTTTGTGATCCTCTTTTAATCATGATTTCAGAGATATAGAATCATCCTAGACAGTTGAAAGGCATCCTATGACTCAAAAACAAAAATAAAAGCAACGAAAATTTTTAAATTTTTGACATTTTTCAATTTTTTTGTATTTTTCAATATATGACTCAAGACAAAAGTGTAAATCCCTTTCCCCACACTTAAATATTGCATTGTCCTCAATGTAATCAATCATAAGCATGCAATGAAACAATTAAGCATATAGGAATGGAATTTACGAAAAGACTACAAAAATAAAGGAGAAAATTATAAAGTAAAAGAAATAGCAAAAGAGAAAGCAAATCTGTGTTATTGAAGACTCCTTCACAGCTGCTTCTGAATTGGGTTGCCTCCCAAGCAGCGCTTGAATTTAACGTCTTTCAGCCAGACGGTACCTCCATTAAATAAAGTTAGTGACTATAATTAACAAAGAAATACAAAAAAAAAATATATATATATATATAAACAAGTATAACAAGTTAGTGAATTACAAACTACATGTAATATTAACAAGTTAAGTACACAAGTTAACAAGTTAGTACATAAGACACAAGTTAAGTACACAAGTGAGTAAAAAAAAAAACACGAAAAATATTTACACAAGTGTTTTTTTTTTTTTTTCTTTTCTTTCTTTGTACGAAAATACTTACAAATATTTACATTCTTTCCTTTCCTTTACAATTATTTTCAACACTTAGGTACGGGAACAGGGAGTCTCGATGTGCAATGGGACTGAAACAGCTACCCTTTTCAAGACTATGTTTAATCCAATATACCTTAGTGAATCACAATATTTTCATTTGTTATATACATCATTGATATCAAATTAAATTCCAAGCGGTAAATCAAGAGGACATGCGGCCCAAGTATAGTCGTCTAGACACCAAGTCTCTCCTACATCCTTTGGGCAACCTTACTGAAATAGCCAGGTAGGGGAGGGCGACCACGAGAGGTAGAATCCATTTTGGCATGAGCTACTCCCACATTGTGGTTTAGGCCCATTTGTAAGCACTTCTGGATTCAAGAACCTGTCATGACCGTTGTCCCCTTCCTAGACACCATCCCACATAGGCTATACTTACTTAGATGAAAAAGATCCTAAGTGTGAAGACAGTTCAATGAATGTTAATAAAGGCCGCCCTCAACCTTAAGGGACCTGGACTAGGTACCAATAAGGGGTTTAGGCCAATATTAATAAACACGACTTCACCTATTCCTTCTTTAATTTACAACTCACAATTAAAATTCGTATTCAATAATATAAATAACAACCTAAGTAATTAATTAACTAATTAACTAATTAACTAACAAATTATGAACAATTAACAAGTAAATTTTTTTTTTCTTTTTCGAACACAACATATAAACAAAACAAATATTCACATATTTAACAAGTGATTTTTCAATCCCCGGCAACGGCGCCAAAAATTGATGCGCTCAAAGCGAGCGCATAATTTAACCCTAAAAATATCATAGTAGTATAAGCAAGTAGGGATCGTTCTATTCCGGGGATTGAGGGTACACCTGTCATTGTCAAACAGTTAAACAATTAAAATTACAACAAAGTATAATATTCACAAAGATATTCACAAATATAAACATTATTTACGAAAAAGGGGGGTTTTTGTTTTTGGTTTTCGAAAATAAAACTAATTAAGTAAAACAATTAAAATGCAAAAACATAAAGATAATGATGGAATGAGAGAAACAAAGATCAAAATCGAAACATATGATTAAAATTGATTCAAACCCTAATATTGTTCATCTAAGTCATGAGAAAGGAGTTGATCATGTGAAACGTTCGAAAGCAAACGATTTCCCATATTTTACTTTTCAATGCTAATTAACCTAAGCGAAAGCACCTAGATTAATCCTATCAAACATGCAATCAAACCCTAGAAAGCTAGTCAATCATGTCATGTTTAACGCATTACACATAGAGAAAGGCTATCAACTCAAGTGTACAACTTAGTATGGAAAAGTCCACCTAATTGCAATCCTCGTTAATTAAATTCGATCTTTGTACAAAACCTTTACTACTTTGATTCAAGTTTACACAAAACGAAAAGTCGATTTCATGTTCTTAAACCTAGCACCAATTATATCAAAACCCTAAGTGTTTGCAACCACATAAGATTAAAATACAAAAGTTATCTATAACGCAAATTTAATTAAACAAACCCACATAAGCAACTCTCGAATCACAATAATATGAATCTGAAAATTCTCAATTAATCATAAAATTCCAGAAATTAATATTTGTTCAAACACATATGTCAACTAGTTCATAACCAACGAAATTCAAAGCAAAGGTTACAAAGGAGAATCAGATTACACCGTGAGATGGGGATGGTGATGAACGATTGATGTGGTGGTCTCTTGAATCTCGAAAGCAAGCTTCAAGGTTGGAGATGGATGATGGATGCTCACGGCTATGCTTCTTCTCCCTTGGCCTTGCTTGAACTCGTGGAGATGACTAGAGGATGGAGAAACTCACGGCTATGCTAAGAAGATTTTCTGATTTTTTTCTAAAGTGTAAATTGTATGGGGGAGAGGACCCTTCTCAATGTCAAAGAGGTGGGTATATATAGGAGCACGACTAGGGTTCACAAAACAATCAGAATTTTCCACATAGCTTCAACCAATGATAATTCGCCAAGTAAGCTTGTGATGTGGTCCAACCAATCATAGAATGCCAAGTAAGCTTTGTGATGTGTTCCAACCAATCATAATTCTCTAAAATACCTCCCTAATATTTAATTGCTGAATTTCCTTGAAATTATTCTGATTTTCTTCATGAATTTCGGCCAACATTCCTTTAGGGAATTTAGGGATGAATCTGGACGCCTTTTGAGCTTTTCCTTGGTGCACACATATTTTCCTTCCATAAATATCTCCCTTGAATCTCTCTTGGCGTCATCTCCTTGATTATTTCTGATTTTCACGTTGGCAATCACACCAAATTATTCCTCCAACAATATTTCTTTCCATAAAAGTCTCCCAAGAAAATCTCTCCTTGAAATCCTCAATCAATCATCTTCAATTCCCACGTTGTCACCTTGTTTTTCCTTAAGTATTACACGGCAAATTTAATCCCCAAGGAAAATATATTTTCCTTTTTTTTAAAAAAACTCTTCCTTGATTCTCTCCTTGCCATGTCATCTTCATGAAACTTCTCGTTCCATTTATGAACTCAATTCTGCTTATTTATTCCAAAAACCTGAAAATAGAAGCTTTCTAAAATAAGAAATGGAAACTTTCTTAAACTAAAATGGAAACTTTCTAAAAATGGAAAATAGAAACTACAAAACGGAAACTTTCTACAATTAGGAACTTTCCCATTCGAAGAATGAAAACTTTCCTAAACAGAGTTTTATTAAGGAAATAACGCAGAAAATATAGGGAAATAACAGTTAAAACGTCGCATTAAAATGCTCCTATCAATTGTTCATCATAGTCATGCAAGAGGAGTTGATCATGTGAAACGTTCAAAAGCAAACAATTTCCCATATTTTACTTTCAATGCTAATTAACCTAAGCGAAAGCACCTAGATTAATTCTATCAAACATGCAATCAAACCCTAGAAAGCTAGTCAATCATGTCATGTTTAACGCATTAAGCACCTAGAAAGGCTATCAACTCAAATGTGCAACTTAGTATGAAAAAGTCCACCTAATTGCAATCTTCTTTGATTAAATTCGGTTTTTGTACAAAACCTTTACTACTTATCGATTCAAGAACACAAAACCAAAAAGTTGATTCATGTTCTCAAATTCGTAGCAACAATCACATAAAAACCCTAAATGTTTCGAACCATTCAAGATAATCATACAAAAGATTTCTATCATGCAAATTTAATCAAACACTCACACAAAAGCAACCATAAATCGCAATATATGAATCTGAAAATTAACAATTCATCATAAAATTTCAGAAAACAATACTTGTTCATACATATGTGTCAACTAAGGCAAAACCAACGAAAATACAAAGCAAAGGCACAAGGAGAATCGGATTACACCGTGATGAAGATGAGATGAATGAAGTGATGATGTGGTCTCTTGAATTTCGAAAGCAATCTTCAAGGTGGAGGGTGGATGGTGTGCACGGCTTGTCTTCTTCTTCCTTGGCCTTGCTTGAACTTCGTGGTTGCCCTAGAGGATGGAGAAGAACACGGCTAAGCTAGAGAGAGTTTTCTGATTTTTTTCTCAAAGTATAAACGCAAAAGTGGGAACTAGCCACTCTTGACGTTGAAAGAAGAGATGAATATATAGGGGACGGCTTCCTTTGTTCTCCAAGCCTTGTAACCCTAGTAATCTCACGGCATAATGATATAACTCCACATAATTTCCTCCAATGCTTGCTTGCCACATAAGCCTTATGAGGTGGTGCAACCAATCACAAAATTCCATTTAATTCCCTAAATAATTCTTGCCGAAATTCCCTTGATAATATTCTGATTTTTCTCTTTTATTTCGGCCAAAACTCTTTAGGGAATATAGGAATGTATCTAGACTTCTTTTGAGCTTTTCTTGGTCTCCACACATATTTTCTTTCCTTAAAACTCTCTAGATAAAATCTTTGCCGAATTCTCTAGGGTTTCTTCTTTATTTTGCACGGCAATTCCTTGATTTCCTCTTGGCTTGGACGGCTAGGTCTTCTAGGGTTTCTTCAAGTAGATTTTCTTTCCATAAAAATAGCCCTAGAAAATCTCCATAGAAAATCTTCTTTATTTTCTGATTTTTGGACGCCTCTTCCTTGTTTCTCTCATGCAATTTCACGGCAAACATATCTTTAGGGCTAGGGTTTGCGTCACAAACCCTAGTTCCATGGGCTTTTGTGGGCTTTTATCCAATTAGCCGAAAATCCAACAAGTCTTGAGAGTTTTTGGGCCTCCATGCGTCACATCTATGCCATGTCATCTTCCAACGTCACAACACTTTATTTTTCCATTTCTTTTTCATAGTAACGTTGGAAACTTCATTGGTGGGCTTTCCTCCTTTCCGCAGGGTTTCCTGGTTGGACCAGGAAAACTTCTTTTCTTCATTTCTGCTCATTTCTGTGGCTCATTGTTCTTCATCTTTGTTTCCCTTGGTGATCGCAAGCTCCTCTTTCCATTTGTGAGTTCATTTCCACTTTCTAGCTCGGAGGTCCTGAAAATAGAAACTAGTAAGAAAAATAGAAACTTTCCAAAAATGAAAAATGGCAACTTTCCTAAACTGAAAATGGGAAACTTTCTAAAAATGAAAAATAGAAACTACTGAAAATGGAAACTTACTCAAAATGATAAATAGAAACTACAAAAATAGAAACTTTCTACAAATAGGAACTTTCCCAATCAAAGAATGGAAACTTTCCTAAACAGGGTTTTATTAAGGAAATAACGCAGAAAATGTAGGGAAAAACAAGTAAAACGTCGCATTAAAATGCTCCTATCAAATTCCCCCACACTTAGCTTTTGCTAGTCCCTTAGCAAAATCACACTAAGACTCAACAGAAATTAAAGACTTGACACATAACACTGACTCTATTGCCCTTCAACTATTTGTCTCAGCAATCTCTTACTTTCATAACACCAAGATTAGCACTTAACCAAAATTCAATGTTAGGCATTCGAGAGTTAATTAAGACACATAATTTACACATACACAAGTAGGACTTGGTTGAAACAATGGTGATGGTTTCTGTTAAGCATGTTTCAAACAAGTTTGATTCAAATCTCACAAGGTATATCCCTCTTTCTTCTCTCAGATCATGGCAATGCTTAGAAGCTTATACACTCAAGTATATGTGACAGATAGCAAGTATATCACATAATGTAAGAAACGAAAGCACATGTATAATTTTTTTTTTTTTTTTAAAGATCTCATGAAGGATACCAACTACTTGCACAGATGGACCCAAGCCATATGTTCAACTCTTGTAACTCATCTCCACATCAAGGGCTGTCCCATCTGGTGACGCTAAAAAGCAAGCGCACAATTTAACCCTAAAAATATCATAGTAGTATAAGCAAGTAGGGATCGTTCTATTCCGGGGATTGAGGGTACACCTGTCATTGTCAAACAGTTAAACAATTAAAATTAAAACAAAGTATAATATTCACAAATATATTCACAACTATAAACATTTTACACGAAAAAAGGGGGGATTTTGTCTTTGGTTTTTCGAAAATAAAACTAAGTTAACAAAACAATTAAAAT
Source organism: Rosa chinensis (assembly GCF_002994745.2). NCBI lineage: Eukaryota > Viridiplantae > Streptophyta > Magnoliopsida > Rosales > Rosaceae > Rosa > Rosa chinensis. The sequence continues at coordinate 240,488 of NW_020126820.1, read as the reverse complement.
GCAAAAACATAAAAATACAAAGATGGAATGAGAGAACAAAGATCAAAATCGAAACATATGATTAAAATTGACTCAAACCCTAATATTGTTCATCTAAGTCATGAGAAAGGAGTGGATCATGTGAAACATTCGAAAGCAAATGAATTCCCATTTTTTTACTTTTCAATGCTAATTAACCTAAGCGAAAGCACCTAGATTAATCCTATCAAACATGCAATCAAACCCTAGAAAGCTAGTCAATCATGTCATGTTTAACGCATTACACATAGAGAAAGGCTATCAACCCAAGTGTACAACTTAGTATGGAAAAGTCCACCTAATTGCAATCCTCGTTAATTAAATTCGATCTTTGTACAAAACCTTTACTACTTTGATTCAAGTTTACACAAAACGAAAAGTCGATTTCATGTTCTTAAACCTAGCACCAATTATATCGAAACCCTAAGTGTTGCAACCACATAAGATTAAAATACAAAAGTTATCTATAACGCAAATTTAATTAAACAAACCCACATAAGCAACTCTCGAATCACAATAATATGAATATGAAAATTCTCAATTAATCATAAAAATTCCAGAAATTAATATTTGTTCAAACATGAATGTCAACTAAAGCAAAACCAACGAAATTCAAAACAAGGTTTACAAAGTAGAGGTCGAATTACACCGTCGATGGAAGATGAGAATGGATGATTTTCGTTGGAATCCTTGAAGCTTGAAAGCAAGTCTTCAATGGTGGATGGTGGAGGAATATGTCACGGCTCCTTCTTCTCCCTTCGGCCTTGCTTGAACTCCGTGGCTTGCTTTAGAGGATGGAGAGAATTTTCTGAATTTTTCTAAGGTGTGTGGTGTTGTTCTTCTGTTTGATGGTGTGTTGGTGTGTGGTGTTGCTCCTATTTATAGGAGGATGGCAACTTAGTCTCCAAGTCTTCAAGATTGATCCACACAGCATTAGCCAATCAGAGAACGCCACGTCAGCTCTGCTATGTCATCCAACCAATAAGAAACCTCCAATTTAACACCTTGATTTAGGGAGATTATTTTTGAATTAATTGCATGATTATTTTCTGATTTATCTCCTCAAATAACTATCCAATCATGCCACATAGCTTCGACCAATCACAGAATGCCATGTCAGCTCTGCCATGTCACTCAACCAATCAAAAAGCTCCAAAATAAATCCATAATCTTTCCAAATATATTATTGCTGATTTTCCCAAGATTTAATCTGATTTTTCTCTTAATTTTCGGCCAAAATACTCTTGAGTGAAAATAGGAATGAATCTGGACTTGTTTTGGACTTTTTCTCCCTTAAATCTCTCCATGGCATCATTATCCTTGATCATCTCTTGATTTTTGACATTAACTCCATAATTTCCCATGGCAAAATCAGCTTTAATTCCCCATAATATCTCCCACGTCATCATGTGGTCTCCTAATGCCTTCAGGTTTCCTAGCCTCTTCAGGATTCCTGCGTTGACTGGGATTCCTAGTCGGACCAGGAAAACTCCATTTCTTCATTTAAGCTCATTTCTTCTCCATTTATTTCAATGTACCTATAAAATAAAAATTAAATTAAAAATGATTAAATAAAGGAAATAACTAAGAAAAATATGAGGAAATAATTATTAAAACGTCGCATAAAAATGCTCCTATCAAATTCCCCCACACTTAGCTTTTGCTAGTCCCTTAGCAAAATCACACAAAGACTCAACTAAGACTTAACGAAAATTTAAAGACTCTACACAAACAATGACTCTTCTGCCCTTCAACTTTTTGTCTCAGAAATCTCTTACTTTCACAAAATCATGATTAGCACTCCACCAAGAATCAATGTTTAGGCATTCGAGAGTTAATTAAAACACATAATTTACATATACACAAGTAAGACTTGGTTGGAACAATGGTGATGGTTTCTGTTAAGCATGCTTCAAACAAGTATAATTCAAATCCTCACAAGGTGTATCCACTCTTTCTTCTCTCAGAATTCAAGGCAATGCTTAAAAGCTTATAATCACTCAATTATATGTGAGAGAAAATATTTTGAGGCAATCAAATAGCTCACATATATAAGAAACGAAAAGCACTTTGTGAATATAATAATTTTTTTTTTCAAAAGATCTCATGAAAGATATCAACTACTTGCACGGATGGACCCAAGCCATAGGTTCAACTCTTGTAACTCATCTCCACATCAAAGGCTGTCCCATCTTAAGGATCAAGAAGGTCTTCTCAAGGGTTGTAATGGGGCCAAGGTTCAAGGTTTAAAGAAACGAAGGGTAAGGAATTTAACAAAGTGTCCTAAAAACTTAGCGGAGCTCATGTAACTGTAGAGACTTCTAGAAATCCACAAAGATATATCAAAATGTCCCATCTCTTAGAGGTAATGTAAAGAGGGCCTAATGTCTTCATGTTGGGCCCTAACTTCACTCTAAACTTCCTTTGAACTCTAGTGAATTGGACAAAGGCCAAATTTTTCTGTAATGGGCCTTCAATTCAAAGTAAACTCCAAATCCTCCAAGTATGGGGGACTAAAATCCAAAAACATTTTTTTTTTTTCTTCTTCATTCTTTTTTTTTTCATTCTTTTTTTTTTTTTTTACAACTTTCACACAATTTTTCTTTTTCATGGACAAGTCTACCCCCACACTTGAATTTACACCTCTTCTCAATCTTCATTCTTGCGCCAAATCCATGTAGTAGTCTCAAAAGATAGCTCCACTAAGTTCTTAGAACAAAGGGTAGGATTGTAACTATACTAAGGTTCAGGGTTAAGGATTTTAAGGGTGATGAAAGAAAAGGCTTAACATAGGCTCAAAGGGGTTTATCTAGGGGAGTCCCACAAAGGGCACAAAAGGGGACACAGGCTTATTTGGCAATGGTGATAATTCCTAGGGTGCCTCTATCCTTTCCAGAATCAGGGCCATGTATTGATAAAATGTCTCAACAAGCACAAGAGTGAATTCTAGCATTCTCTAGTCCATCAAACTTAATCTATGGCAAGTAGTCAATCAAGATGAAAGAATAATGAGATCATCAAAACATCGCCAAGAAAATAAGAGTATATTTTTCATTTATCAATCCAAGAAAAAGGGACATGGCTCAATATCTCACATGGTTTTTTATGAATCAAAACTCATCTTAACATGCTCATATTCTGTACCAAAGTCACGAAATCCATATCCACTACACATGCATATATTTTTCATATATCTCAATTAACCAAAGAATACCATTTTAAAATCATCTCAATCTTGTGATCCTCTTTTAATCATGATTTCAGAGATATAGAATCATCCTAGACAGTTGAAAGGGCATCCTAAGACTCAAAAACAAAAATAAAAGCAACGAAAATTTTTAAATTTTTGACATTTTTCACTTTTTTTGTATTTTTCAATATATATGACTCAAAACAAAAGTATAAATCCCTTCCCCCACACTTAAATATTGCATTGTCCTCAATGTAATCAATTAAAAGCATGCAATGAAACACTTAAGCATATAGAGATGGAATTTACGAAAATAAAGTTCAAAGAAAAACAAAAGTTACAAAGTAAAGAAGTAGGGAAGAAAAAAAAACAAATCTGCGTTGAAGGCTCTCCTCCACAGCTACTTCTGAATTGGGTTGCCTCCCAAGCAGCGCTTGAGTTTAACGTCTTTCAGCCAGACAGTACCTCCATTAAATAAAGTTAGTAACTATAATTAACAAAGAAATACAAAAAAATATAAACAAGTAACAAAGAATTACAAACTACAAATATAATTAACAAGTACATTGTACACAAGACACAAGTTAGGTACACAAGTGAGTAAAAAAAAACATGAAAAATATTTACACAAATGTTTTTTTTTTTTCCCTTAGTGTATCACAACATTTTCTTTTGTTATAAATATTGTTGATATCGACTCTAATTCCAAGCGGTAAATCAAGTGGACGTGCGGCCCAAGTATAGTCGCCTAGACACAAACTCCCTTTCAAATCCTTTGGGCAACCTTACTGAAATGGCCAGGTAGGGAAGGACGAACACGAGAGGAAAAATCCATTTTGGCATGAGCTACTCCCACATAGTGGTTTAGGCCCATTTGCAAGCACTTCTGGATTCAAAAACCCGTCATGAACGTTGTCCCCTTCCTAGACACCATTCCACATAGGCTATACTTACTAAGATGAAAAAGTTCATAAGTGTGAAGACAGTTCAACAAGTGTTAATAAAGGCCGCCCTCAACCTTAAGGGACCTGAACTAGGTACCAATAAGGGGTTTAGGCCAATATTAACAAAAGAGACTTCACCTATTCCTCTCAATTTACAACTTACAAATAAAATTCGTGTTCAACAATATAAAAAACAACCTAAGTAATTAATTAACTAATTAACTAACAATTAAGAGAATTACAAACAATTAACAAGAGATTTTTTTTTTTTTTTTTCGATCACAAAATAAACAAAACAATTATTCACATATTTAACAAGTGATTTTTCAATCCCCGGCAACGGCGCCAAAAATTGATGCGCCTGAAAGGCAAGCGCATAATTTAACCCTAAAAATATCATAGTAGTATAAGCAAGTAGGGATCGTTCTATTCCGGGGATTGAGGGTACACCTGTCATTGTCAAACAGTTAAACAATTAAAATTAAAACAAAGTATAATATTCACAAATATATTCACAACTATAAACATTTTACACGAAAAAAGGGGGGATTTTGTCTTTGGTTTTTCGAAAATAAAACTAAGTTAACAAAACAATTAAAATGCAAAAACATAAAAATACAAAGATGGAATGAGAGAACAAAGATCAAAATCGAAACATATGATTAAAATTGACTCAAACCCTAATATTGTTCATCTAAGTCATGAGAAAGGAGTGGATCATGTGAAACATTCGAAAGCAAATGAATTCCCATTTTTTTACTTTTCAATGCTAATTAACCTAAGCGAAAGCACCTAGATTAATCCTATCAAACATGCAATCAAACCCTAGAAAGCTAGTCAATCATGTCATGTTTAACGCATTACACATAGAGAAAGGCTATCAACCCAAGTGTACAACTTAGTATGGAAAAGTCCACCTAATTGCAATCCTCGTTAATTAAATTCGATCTTTGTACAAAACCTTTACTACTTTGATTCAAGTTTACACAAAACGAAAAGTCGATTTCATGTTCTTAAACCTAGCACCAATTATATCGAAACCCTAAGTGTTGCAACCACATAAGATTAAAATACAAAAGTTATCTATAACGCAAATTTAATTAAACAAACCCACATAAGCAACTCTCGAATCACAATAATATGAATATGAAAATTCTCAATTAATCATAAAAATTCCAGAAATTAATATTTGTTCAAACATGAATGTCAACTAAAGCAAAACCAACGAAATTCAAAACAAGGTTTACAAAGTAGAGGTCGAATTACACCGTCGATGGAAGATGAGAATGGATGATTTTCGTTGGAATCCTTGAAGCTTGAAAGCAAGTCTTCAATGGTGGATGGTGGAGGAATATGTCACGGCTCCTTCTTCTCCCTTCGGCCTTGCTTGAACTCCGTGGCTTGCTTTAGAGGATGGAGAGAATTTTCTGAATTTTTCTAAGGTGTGTGGTGTTGTTCTTCTGTTTGATGGTGTGTTGGTGTGTGGTGTTGCTCCTATTTATAGGAGGATGGCAACTTAGTCTCCAAGTCTTCAAGATTGATCCACACAGCATTAGCCAATCAGAGAACGCCACGTCAGCTCTGCTATGTCATCCAACCAATAAGAAACCTCCAATTTAACACCTTGATTTAGGGAGATTATTTTTGAATTAATTGCATGATTATTTTCTGATTTATCTCCTCAAATAACTATCCAATCATGCCACATAGCTTCGACCAATCACAGAATGCCATGTCAGCTCTGCCATGTCACTCAACCAATCAAAAAGCTCCAAAATAAATCCATAATCTTTCCAAATATATTATTGCTGATTTTCCCAAGATTTAATCTGATTTTTCTCTTAATTTTCGGCCAAAATACTCTTGAGTGAAAATAGGAATGAATCTGGACTTGTTTTGGACTTTTTCTCCCTTAAATCTCTCCATGGCATCATTATCCTTGATCATCTCTTGATTTTTGACATTAACTCCATAATTTCCCATGGCAAAATCAGCTTTAATTCCCCATAATATCTCCCACGTCATCATGTGGTCTCCTAATGCCTTCAGGTTTCCTAGCCTCTTCAGGATTCCTGCGTTGACTGGGATTCCTAGTCGGACCAGGAAAACTCCATTTCTTCATTTAAGCTCATTTCTTCTCCATTTATTTCAATGTACCTATAAAATAAAAATTAAATTAAAAATGATTAAATAAAGGAAATAACTAAGAAAAATATGAGGAAATAATTATTAAAACGTCGCATAAAAATGCTCCTATCAAAGGATCAAGAAGGTCTTCTCAAAGGTTGTAATGGGGCCAAGGCTCAAGGTTTTAAGAAATGAAGGGTAAGGATTTATAAAAGTGTCCTAAAAACCTAGCAGAGCTCATGTAAATGTAGAGACCTCAAGAAATCCACCAAGGCATTGCAAAAACGTCACTTTCCCTAGAGGTAACATAAGAGGGGCCTAATGTCTTCATGTTGGGCCCAATCTTCATTGTAAACTTCCCTTAAACTATAGTGATTGGACAAAGGCCAAATTTTTCTGTAATGGGCCTTCAATTCAAAGCAGACTCCAGAATCACCAAGTATGGGGGACTAAAATCCATATATACTTTTCTTTCTTTTTAGCCGTACATATTTTTTTTCTTTCATTTTTTTCACGGCTTTCACATATTTTTATTTTCTTTTCTTTATGGACAAGTCTACCCCCACACTTGAACTTTCACCTCTTCTCAATCTTCATCCTTAGCACCAAACCCATGTAGTATGTCTCAAAAGATAGCTCCACTAAGTTCTTAGAACAAAGGGTAGAGTTGTTACTATACTAAGCTTCATGGTAAGGGTTTTAAGGGTGATGAATGAAAAGGCTTAATGTAGGCTCAAAGGGGCTTATCTAGGGGAGTCCCACGACGGGCACAAATAGGGACACAAGTTTATATGGCAATGGTGGTAATTCCTAGGGTGCCTCTATCCCTTCCAGAATCAGGGCCATGTATTGACAAACGTCTCAACAAGCACAAGAGTGAATTCTAGCATTCTCTAGTCCATCAAACTTAATCTATGGCAAGCAGTCAATCAAATGAAAGAATAATGAGATCATCAAAACATCGCCAAGAAAATAAGAATATATTTTCGATTCACTCCAAGAAAAAGGGACATGGCTCAAATATCTCACATGGCTTTATGAATCAAAACTCATCTTAACATGCTCAAATTTTCTGTACCAAAGTTTCGAAATCCATATCCACTACACATGCATACATTTTTCATATATCTCAATTAACCAAAGAATACCATTTTAGAAATCATCTCAATTTTGTGATCCTCTTTTAGTCATGATTTCAGAGATATAGAATCATCCTAGACAGTTGAAAGGGCATCCTAAGACTCAAAACAAAAACAAAAGCAACGAAAATTTTTAAATTTTTGACATTTTTCAATTTTTTTGTATTTTTCAATATATGACTCAAAATAAAAGACTAAAAATATAAATCCCTTCCCCCACACTTAAATATTGCATTGTCCTCAATGTAATCAATTAAAAGCATGCAATGAAACACTTAAGCATATAGGGATGAAATTTACGAAAATAATACTAAATTCAAAAAGCAAAAACGAAAAATAAAAGATAAGGATAAAGAAAGCAAATCTGATTTGCATGGGTTGCCTCCCAAGTAGCGCTTGGTTTTAACGTCTTCTCAGCCTAGACGTGGTTTCCTCTTCTCCTCAGTTGGTGGAACCTTCAAAGCCTCCCTTTGGGTTTGGAATTGTGTTGCTCGGAAGCTTACCACTCTCATGAAACTTGGTCATGAAGTCCACCACTTGTCCCATTTGCTTCTTGAGCTCTGCAATATCCTTGGCATTAGTCTGTTGTCCTTGAAGCAAAGTCTGTGTGGCACTAGTCAATGCCTGAGTAGAATTAGTCAATGCCTCTATCGTCTTATCATAGTGAGAATTGGGATTCCCTACATTGTGTTGAGGAGGCATGTAAGGTCTTTGATAGGGAGGTCCTTGAGGACGTTGGAAACTGCCACCAAGAGGGTTCTGAACATTTTCATTGTTGGTCCACTTGAAGTTGGGGTGGTCCCTCCATCCAGGGTTATAGGTATTCGAATATGGATCATACCTTGGACGTGGGGGACCCCCTTGGTTCCCTTGATAGCCTCCTATAGCATTCACAGACTCCCAACCACCATTCTCACTCAGTTGAGGACATTGATCCGTAGGATGTCCTTGAGTAAAGCATACCCCACAAGCAGAGGGTCCTCCATGGCCTTGAGTAGTCGCCACCTTGTTCACAAGAAGGGTGAGTTTGCTCAATTGATCCGCAATGGCAGGACTAGTGCTCACCTCATTTACCCTACGAGTGGGTTGTCTCACACCCTCATACTGTTGGGAGTTTAGGGCACGATTAGCTATAAGTTCCTTCCCAACCGCAGGTGACTTATCCACAAAAGCTCCACCAGCTGCAGCATCCAACATTTGCCTTTCCAAGGGTAAGAGTCCTTCGTAGAAACATGTGAGTAGGGTCTCATCCTTCATCTGATGTTGAGGACATTGTGCAAGTAAGGAATTGAACCTCTCAGCATAGGACTCATCATGAGCTTGCTCTATTCCACTAAGCTTCTTCCTGAGTGTGATGACCTTTGAAGCTGGGAAGTATTTCTCCAGGAAGGCTTTTCTCATTGTTTCCCATGATGTGATACGTCCTGCAGGAAGTTCATATAGCCAATCCTTGGCTCTATCAGCTAGAGAGAATGGAAATGCTCTCATCTTAAGAAGGTTTTCATCCGCCCCTTGTGGTTGCATGTTTGCACAAACAGATTGGAATTCTCGTACGTGCTTGTTAGCATCCTCCATATTAAGTCCATGGAAAATAGGGAGCTTGTGCAACAATCCACTCTTAAGCTCGAACTCTGCCTGTCTTCCAGCTGCAGGGGCAGGGTATACTATGCCTGTAGGGGGTCCTCCTTCAACAGTTGCGGTGGAGAGTTCCCTAATAGATGCCATTCTCTCTTCCCTGACTTCTTCAGGTGGTGGTGAAGGTGGTGGTGTAGAGTTGGACGAAATCACAGGTGAAGGTGAACGTGAGGGAGGAGATGGACTCGGTGTAGGTGATGTAGACTCCTCAGAACAGTAGGTCCTCTTCCCTTGCTCGTTAAATGTGTACTCTTTGTATGTTGAAGGAGAAGGGCTTGTGAACTCAAGGAGTGAAGGACCCTTCAAACGAGCGAGCCTTGCTTCAATTTCCTTTATTGTAGATGGTCTAAAAGGCTCGGTCATTCATAGGATTCCTGAACATCATCAAAATTCACAGAAGTTAGCAAAGTATAAAGTGAGTTAATTACAAATTAGTGATTTATACATCAACTTTACTATTCACGAGTCACTATTCACAAGTTACTATTCACGACTTTACTATTTATGATTTATACAAGTATAAAGAGAGTATAAATTACAAACTATCCACAATCTTTTCACAAATAAACCACGTAAGAAGTTTATACAAGTATAAAATGTACAAAACAACACAATTTACAAATGGAGGTTATGTTCAAGTATCTTGTTATCTTTACAAAATAAAGTTAATATCTCAATTGATTACAAGTTGTAAGTCGAGCCCAATAGAAACCACTACTATTGGTGAGATACGATCTAGGGATAGTCGCCTAGACATAAGTCGCTTTCCTTTGTTTCAGAAGGCTAGATGGCCAGATTAAGAGGTAAGTGAGAGGGAGGACTCATTTTGGTGACACTACGGAGGCTACTCCCTCATTGAGGTTTAGGCCCCTATTGGCTACTCCCACATTGTGGTTTACGCACAGTCTATAGTATCTCTGAGATCCAATTTGAACCCATCACCCAGGGTCTCAACCTAAGACACCACCTATATGCCCCTTACTCAGCTTGAAAAGAACTCATGTGTTAGACAGTTCTCCAAATGTTAATAAAAGCCGCCCTCAACTTCAAAAGACCTTAGAAAGGCACTAATGAAGGGTTAAGGCCAATATTAACAAAAGGGCCCTTATCTACTCATACGATTTTACACACTTATAACAATCAAGAATTTAACAATATTCACAATTAATTCTTTAAATTTCTTTTGTTTAACAAAATTTGACACATTGTAAACACAACTTTTACACAACAAAACGTCACACTTTGTATACACTTGTTTTTTTTTTTTTTTCTTCTTCTTCTTCTTCTTTTTTTTTTTTTTTTTTTTTTTTTTTTTTACGAAAATACTTACAAATATTTGTTTTTCTTCCTTTTCTTTACAATTATTTTCAACACTTAGGTACGGGAACAGGGAGTCTCGATGTGCAATGGGACTGAAACAGCTACCCTTTTCAAGACTATGTTTAATCCAATATACCTTAGTGAATCATAATATTTTCATTTGTTATATATACCATTGATTTCAAATTCAATTCCAAGCGGTAAATCAAGAGGACGTGCGGCCCAAGTATAGTCGTCAAGACACTAAGTCCCTCCTACATCCTTTGGGCAACCTTACTGAAATGGCCAGGTAGGGGAGGACGAACACAAGAGGTAGGATCCATTTTGGCATAGGCTACTCCCTCATTGAGGTTTACGCCCATTTGTAAGCACTTCTGAATCCAAGAACCAGTCATGAGCGTTGTCCCCTTCCTAGACACCATCCCACATAGGCTATACTTACTTGGATATAAAAGGTCCTAAGTGTGAAGACAGTTCAATGAATGTTAATAAAGGCCGCCCTCAACCTTAAGGGACCTGAACTAGGTACCAATAAGGGGTTTAGGCCAATATTAATAAACACGACTTCACCTATTCCTTCTTTAATTTACAACTCACAATAAAAATTCGTATTCAATAATATAAATAACAACCTAAGTAATTAATTAACTAATTAACTAATTAACTAACAATTAAGAGAATTACAAACAATTAACAAGAGATTTTTTTTTTTTTTTCCGAACACAACATATGAACAAAACAAATATTCACATATTTAACAAGTGATTTTTCAATCCCCGGCAACGGCGCCAAAAATTGGTGTCGCTTTTATCGAGCGACCAATTTAACCCTGAAATGTCATCAGTAGTATAAAGTAAATAGGGATCGTTCTATTCCGGGGATTGAGGGTACACCTGTCATTATCAAACAATTAAACTATTAAAATTAAAACAAAGTATAATATTTACAAAAATATAACAAAATATAGACATATTTACGAAAAAGGGGGGGAGTTTTGATTTTGGTTTTCTATTTTCGAAAATAAAAGCTAACTAAATAATTAAAAACGCAAAAACATAAAACTATAAATGGAATGTAAGAACAAAGATCAAAGTCAAAACTCATGATTAAAATTGATTCAAGTTCATCATTGTTCATCATAGTCATGCAAGAGGAGTTGATCATGTGAAACGTTCAAAAGCAAACAATTTCCCATATTTTACTTTCAATGCTAATTAACCTAAGCGAAAGCACCTAGATTAATTCTATCAAACATGCAATCAAACCCTAGAAAGCTAGTCAATCATGTCATGTTTAACGCATTAAGCACCTAGAAAGGCTATCAACTCAAATGTGCAACTTAGTATGAAAAAGTCCACCTAATTGCAATCTTCTTTGATTAAATTCGGTTTTTGTACAAAACCTTTACTACTTATCGATTCAAGAACACAAAACCAAAAAGTTGATTCATGTTCTCAAATTCGTAGCAACAATCACATAAAAACCCTAAATGTTTCGAACCATTCAAGATAATCATACAAAAGATTTCTATCATGCAAATTTAATCAAACACTCACACAAAAGCAACCATAAATCGCAATATATGAATCTGAAAATTAACAATTCATCATAAAATTTCAGAAAACAATACTTGTTCATACATATGTGTCAACTAAGGCAAAACCAACAAAAATACAAAGCAAAGGCACAAGGAGAATCGGATTACACCGTGATGAAGATGAGATGAATGAAGTGATGATGTGGTCTCTTGAATTTCGAAAGCAATCTTCAAGGTGGAGGGTGGATGGTGTGCACGGCTTGTCTTCTTCTTCCTTGGCCTTGCTTGAACTTCGTGGTTGCCCTAGAGGATGGAGAAGAACACGGCTAAGCTAGAGAGAGTTTTCTGATTTTTTTCTCAAAGTATAAACGCAAAAGTGGGAACTAGCCACTCTTGACGTTGAAAGAAGAGATGAATATATAGGGGACGGCTTCCTTTGTTCTCCAAGCCTTGTAACCCTAGTAATCTCACGGCATAATGATATAACTCCACATAATTTCCTCCAATGCTTGCTTGCCACATAAGCCTTATGAGGTGGTGCAACCAATCACAAAATTCCATTTAATTCCCTAAATAATTCTTGCCGAAATTCCCTTGATAATATTCTGATTTTTCTCTTTTATTTCGGCCAAAACTCTTTAGGGAATATAGGAATGTATCTAGACTTCTTTTGAGCTTTTCTTGGTCTCCACACATATTTTCTTTCCTTAAAACTCTCTAGATAAAATCTTTGCCGAATTCTCTAGGGTTTCTTCTTTATTTGGCACGGCAATTCCTTGATTTCCTCTTGGCTTGGACGGCTAGGTCTTCTAGGGTTTCTTCAAGTAGATTTTCTTTCCATAAAAATAGCCCTAGAAAATCTCCATAGAAAATCTTCTTTATTTTCTGATTTTTGGACGCCTCTTCCTTGTTTCTCTCATGCAATTTCACGGCAAACATATCTTTAGGGCTAGGGTTTGCGTCACAAACCCTAGTTCCATGGGCTTTTGTGGGCTTTTATCCAATTAGCCGAAAATCCAACAAGTCTTGAGAGTTTTTGGGCCTCCATGCGTCACATCTATGCCATGTCATCTTCCAACGTCACAACACTTTATTTTTCCATTTCTTTTTCATAGTAACGTTGGAAACTTCATTGGTGGGCTTTCCTCCTTTCCGCAGGGTTTCCTGGTTGGACCAGGAAAACTTCTTTTCTTCATTTCTGCTCATTTCTGTGGCTCATTGTTCTTCATCTTTGTTTCCCTTGGTGATCGCAAGCTCCTCTTTCCATTTGTGAGTTCATTTCCACTTTCTAGCTCGGAGGTCCTGAAAATAGAAACTAGTAAGAAAAATAGAAACTTTCCAAAAATGAAAAATGGCAACTTTCCTAAACTGAAAATGGGAAACTTTCTAAAAATGAAAAATAGAAACTACTGAAAATGGAAACTTACTCAAAATGATAAATAGAAACTACAAAAATAGAAACTTTCTACAAATAGGAACTTTCCCAATCAAAGAATGGAAACTTTCCTAAACAGGGTTTTATTAAGGAAATAACGCAGAAAATGTAGGGAAAAACAAGTAAAACGTCGCATTAAAATGCTCCTATCAGTCTCAAAAATATGCTCCACTAAGTCTTTAGAACAAAGGGTATGGATATAACTATACTAGGGTTAAGGGTTAAGGAATTTTTGAGGGTGATGAAAGAAAAGGCTCAATGTAGGCTCAAAAGGGTTAAACTAGGGGAGTCCCACGACGGGCACAAATAGGGACACAGGCTATATTTGGCAATGGTGGTAAAATCCTAAGTAAGTACCTTTATCCTTTCCAGAATCAGGGCCATATATTGATCATAAACGTCTCAACAAGCATAATAGTGAATTCTAGCATTCTCTAGTCCATCAAACTTAATCTATGGCAAGTAATCAATCAAGATGAAAGAATAATGAGATCAACAAAATCATCGCCAAGAAAATAAGAGTATACTTCATTTTTTTCCATTAATCACTCACAAAGAAAGGGCACATGGCTCAAATTCTCACAAGGGTTATTATGAATCACAACTTATCTTCCACATGTTCATATTCTGTACCAAAGTTACGCATACACCATATCTACTACACATTCATATGCTTTTCATAAATCATAATTAACCAAAGAATATCATCAAACATTATCTCAATCTTGTGATCCTCTTTTAGCCTTAATTTCAGAGATATAAACTCATCCTAGACAGTTAAAAGGGCATCCTAAGACTCAATCACACAACAAAACCAAAAACAACCATGTAAATGATGCACAAACAAGACAAAAACGTTTTGGACTTAGGGTTATTTCCCTTCTCCTTTCGGTAACTCCTTTGGAACATGACCAGGTGAAGAGAGGAACGATTTTGGCGGAGCTCAGCTCACTTGATTGACAGGGGACGAGACCCTTTGTCAGCAGTTCTCATATCCAAACTAGACCTTAGACATCACATCCCATTGGATGCGCCTATGATGAAGAAGATATTTACCCAAAATTCATTTTGACTCTAACAATAAACAACAAAACAAAATGATAGGAGCATTTTAATGCGACGTTTTAACTGCATTTCCCTACATTTTTCTGCGCCATTTCCTTGAAAAATCCCTGTTTGGGAAAGTTTCCATTCTTTGATTGGGAAAGTTCCTTATTGTAGAAAGTTTCCATTTTTGTCTTCATTTCTCATTTTTCATTTCTCATTTCTCATTTCTCATTTCTCATTTCTGGAAAGTTTCTATTTTTCATTTTTAGTAAGTTTCTATTTTTCATTTTTAGAAACTTTCCATTTCTCAATTTTAGAAAGTTTCTATTTTTCAAATTAGGTAAGTTTCCATTTTTTCATATTAGTTTCTATTTTCAGGACCTCCGAGCTAAAAAGTGGAAATGAACGCACGAATGGAAAGAGGAGCTTGCGAACGTCAAGACGAACAAATATGAGAAGAATTGGGCCACACAATTGAGCAGAAATGAAGAAATAAGCTTTCCTAATCCAACTAGGAAACCCTGCGAAATGGAGGAAGGCTTCCCGAGCAAGTTTCCAACGCAACCATGAAAAAGAAATGGAAAAATAATGTGTTTTGGCGTTGGAGATGGGAAGGCTTGAAGTTGAAGCAACGAGGCCCAAGAACTCTATGGATTTTCGGCAAAATGGATCAAGGCCCATCAAAGCCCATGGAATTAGGGTTTGTGACGCATGGAGGAAACCCTAGGGATGCTTTGCCGTGAAAACCAAAGGGAGGAGAGAAAAGTGGCGTGAAATATCAAGGGAGAATAAAAGATTACGCAAGAGATTTTCTAGGGTGGAATTTATGGAAAGAAATCAAGAAAAAGCACCAAATGGCGTCTAGATTCATTCCTAGAAACCCTAAGTATATTTTGGCCGAAAATACAAGAAGAAAATCAGAAAATATTCAAGGAATTTCGGCAAGAATATATTAGGGTATCTTCTTGGAGTTTTATGATTGGTTGGATGACACACTAGGGCTTACTTGACAATTTCTCATTGGTGGAAGGCATGTGGAATTATTAATTTAATTCCTTGGTAAATAAATCAGAAAACTCACGGCTTGGAAGCCAAGACATGCCGTTCCCTATATATACACTCACCCTAGACGTTTCAAGGACCACTTTACAATTCAGAAAATTCTCTCTACGCGCGGAAGCTCTCTCCATTCTCTAGTTCAACTTTTGGCGTTTTCAAGCAAGGAAGGAAGAAGCAAGCTTAGGCCGTGAGCATCATCATCCATTCCACCTTGAAGCCGTGCACTTTGAAGCTTGCTTTCAAGCTTCATTCGTTCATTGTTCGAGTTATTCATCCATCTCTCCATTCACGGTGTAATTCAACCTTCTTTCTTGTAATCACTTTTGATTCTCCTTGTTTGATTTCGTTGGATGTTGTTCTAGTTAACATTGATGTTTGAACAAGGTTTATAATCTGAAATTTTATGATTGAGTAAGGATTTTCGATTTCTATGTTGTGATTCCAAAGTTGCTTATGTGTGATTGTTCGATTGAATTTGCTTTATAGATAACTTTTATATTTTAATCTTATGTGGTTCGAAACACTTAGGGTTTTGATATAATTGATGCTAGGTTTAAGAACATGAAATCGACTTTTCGTTTTGTGTAAACTTGAATCAAAGTAGTAAAGGTTTTGGACAAAAAAATCGAATTCAATTGAAGAGGATTGCAATTAGGTGAACTTATTCATACTAAGTTGTGCACTTGAGTTGATAGCCTTTCTTTGAACTTCTTGCGTTGAACATGTATGATTGACTAGCTTTCTAGGGTTTGATTACATGCTTGATAGGATTAATCTATGTGCTTTCATTTAGATTAATTAGCGTTGAAAAGTAAAATATGGGAAATCGTTTGCTTTCGAATGTTTCACATGATCAACTCCTTTCACATGACTTGGAAGAACAATGTAGGTTTGTAT
The DNA here is from genome assembly GCF_002994745.2 of Rosa chinensis. Taxonomy (NCBI): domain Eukaryota; kingdom Viridiplantae; phylum Streptophyta; class Magnoliopsida; order Rosales; family Rosaceae; genus Rosa; species Rosa chinensis. Next base: position 224,140 of record NW_020126820.1, on the reverse strand, counting down.
TCGAATTTAATCATGAAATCGGTTTTAATCTTTGTTTCTTATATATCATTCTTGTATTTGTGTTTTTGTTTATACTTAGTTTTATTCTTTCTTTTAATTTTCGAAAACCAAAACCTAAAACCCCCCTAAATCGTAAATTGTGTTTATATTGTGTAAATATTATACTTTGTTTTATTTTAATTGTTTATATTGTCCTACATTGACAGGTGTACCCTCAATCCCCGGAATAGAACGATCCCTATTTGCTTATACTACTAATGATGTTTAAAGGGTTAAATTATATGCTTGCTTTGAGCGTATCAATTTTTGGCGCCGTTGCCGGGGATTGAAAAATCACTTGTTGCATTGTGAATATTGTTGTTTTCGTAAATATTATATATATGTTCATATTGTGATCGAAATTTAGTAAAGAAAATACTTAGGTTGTTATTTATATTATTGAATACGAGTTTTATTGTGAGTTGTAAATTAAAGAGGAATAGGTGAAGTCGTGTTTATTAATATTGACCTAAACCCCTTATTGGTACCTAGTTCAGGTCCCTTAAGGTTGAGGGCGGTTTTTATTAATATTCATTGAACTGTCTTCACACCTAGGACCTTTTTCATCTAAGTAAGTATAGCCTATGTGGAATGGTGTCTAGGAAGGGGACAACGTTCATAACGGGTTTGGATCCAGAAGTGCTTACAAATGGGCCTAAACCACATTGTGGGAGTAGCTCATGCCAAAATGGATTCTGCCTCTTGTGTTCGCCCTCCCCTACCTGGCCATTTCAGTAAGGTTGCCCAAAGGATGTAGAAGGAACTTTGTGTCTAGACAACTATACTTGGGCCGCACGTCCACTTGATTTACCACTTGGAATTTAATTCGAAATCAATGATATTTATTTATAAAAAAAAAAAAAAAAAAAAAAAAAGAAAAGAAAATGTTTTGTTACACTAAGGTATATTGGATTAAACATAGTCTTGAAAAGGGTAGCTGTTTCAGTCCCATTGCACATCGAGACTCCCTGTTCCCCGTACCTAAGTGTTGAAATAATTGTAAATAAAAGAAAAGAAAAAGAAATAATTGTATAAAATTTTCGTGAATAGTAAAAATCAGGTTTATGAGAGTATGAATTTTATTATAAGTTTTTGACCATAATGGAATAGGTGAAGGACTTTGTCTTTAACATTAGTCTTGCACCCTTCTCTTTCATGTGGCGCACCTTAGTAGCATAGGGTGTCTAGGTTGATTGGATACGAGAAGTGCTAGCAAAGGGTCTCGTCCCCTGCTAAACAAGTGAGCTGAGCTCCGCCAAAATCGTTCCTCTACTACCTGGCTCTATGTGAAAAGAGTTACCAAAAGATTGAGAAGGGCGACTAGTATTAAGGATCGAGCCCTTGGGCCGCACGTCTAAACCTTGGTTAAGGGCTTATAATGGGATTCAAACTTTTCTTAACTATGCCATACCCTAACTAAAATTTGTATATATGTAACATTATACTTTGTGGAATTTTTGTAATTTATACTTCTCTTTATACTTGTAAATTCGTGAATAGTAAATCGTGAATAGTGACTCGTGAATAGTAACATTTATGTATAAATCATTACTTGTATTTACTTCACTATACACTTTACTAACTTCTCTAAATTGTAATAATGTTCAGGATTTCTATGAATGACCGAGCCTGCTAGACCTTCTACAGTTAAAGAAATTGAAGCAAGGATCGCTCGTTTGAAGAATTCTTCACTCCTTGAGTACAAACAGCCCTCTTCTCCAACATACAAGGAACACACAGTTAACGATCAAGGGAGGAGGCTGTTTCCTTCTGAAGGGTCAGTATCCCCTAGTGTTTCGTCCAACTCACTTACACCTCAGAATTCACCACCTGGTTCACCACCCCCTGAAGGAAACGTTAGAATGGCCTCTATTAGAGAACTCTCTTCATCTGTGGTTCAAGAAGGACTTTCCACAAGTATTGTGTACCCTGCACCTGCCCCAGGAAAGACTGCGGATTTTGAGCTGAAGAGTGGATTGCTTCATAGACTTCCAACGTTCCATGGCCTCAATATGGAAGATGCCAACAAGCATCTTAGGGAATTTCAGTCTGTGTGTATCAACATGTTACCACAAGGAGCGGATGAGAATATCCTTAAGATGAAGGCTTTTCCCTTTTCTCTAGCTGACCGTGCCAAAGACTGGCTCTATGAACTTCCCTCTGGACGAATTACATCTTGGAACACTATGATGAAGGCATTCTTAGAGAAGTACTTCCCAGCTTCCAAGATCATTGATAGGAGCATTTTAATGCGACGTTTTAACTGCATTTCCCTACACTTTTCTGCGCCATTTCCTTGAAAAATCCCTGTTTGGGAAAGTTTCCATTCTTTGATTGGGAAAGTTCCTTATTGTAGAAAGTTTCCATTTTTGTCTTCATTTTTCAATTCTCATTTCTCATTTCTCATTTTTCATTTCTCATTTCTGGAAAGTTTCTATTTTTCATTTTTAGTAAGTTTCTATTTTCATTTTTTAGAAAGTTTCTATTTTAAGTATAGTTTCTATTTTCAGGACCTCCGAGCTAGAAAGTGGAAATGAACGCATGAATGGAAAGAGGAGCTTGCGAACATCAAGACGAACGAACATGAGAGAAAATGGCCCACACATTTGAGCAGAAATGAAGAAACAAGCTTTCCTAGTCCAACCAGGAAATCCTACAAAATGGAGGAAGGCTTCCCTAGCAAGTTTCCAACGCAACCATGAAAAAGAAATGGAAAAATATTGTGTTTTGCGTTGGAAAATGAGAAGGCTTGAAGATGAAGCAACGAGGCCCAAGAACTCTTTGGATTTTCGGCAAATTGGATAAAGGCCCATCAAAGCCCATATATTTAGGGTTTATGACGCATGAATAAACCCTAGGGGAGTGTTGCCGTTCAAAGCAAGAGAAAAACAAGGAAAGTGGCGTGAAAATCAGAATTATGTGTGGAGATTTTCTAGGGAGATTCTCTAGGGCTATTTTTATGGAAAGAAAATACTTGGAGATAATCCCTAGAAGTTTTGCCGTGAAAAAGGAAGAGATAAACAAGGGAGGACGCCAAAACCCTAGGGTTTTGGACGGCAAAGATATTCCCTAGAGATTTTTAAGGAAAGAGAAAAAGGTGGAGACCAAGGAAAGATCAAAAGAAGTCTAGATACATTCCTACATTCCCTAAAGAGTTTTGGCCGAATTTGGAAGCATAAAATCAGAAATTATCTCTTTATTTCGGCAAGAATTATTTAGGGAATTAATATTGGAATTTTGTGATTGGTTGCACCACCTCATAGGGCTTATGTGGCAAGAATTCATTGGAGGAAATTATGTGGAGGAAGCAAGCACATGCCGTGAACATCTCTAGGGTTTTGGACGGCTTGGACACCTAGGGGCCGTCCCCTATATATTCCTACACTTTCTCAACGTCAAGGAGTTCCAAGTTCCATTCTTTTACGTTTATACTTTGAGAAAATAATTCAGAAAACTCTTTAGACTAGCCGTGCTCCTCTCCATCCTCTAGGGCAACCACGAAGTGCAAGCAAGGCCAAGGAAGAAGAAGACAAGCCGTGCACACCATCCACCCTCCACCTTGAAGATTGCTTTCGAAATTCAAGAGACCACATCATCACTTCATTCATCTCATCTTCATCACGGTGTAATCCGATTCTCCTTGTACCTTTGCTTTGTATTTTCGTTGGTTTTGCCTTAGTTGACACATATGTATGAACAAGTATTGTTTTCTGAAATTTTATGATGAATTGTTAATTTTCAGATTCATATATTGCGATTTATGGTTGCTTTTGTGTGAGTGTTTGATTAAATTTGCATGATAGATAACTTTTGTATTTTAATCTTATGTGGTTGCAAACACTTAGGGTTTTGATATAATTGGTGCTACGAATTTAAGAACATGAATCAACTTTTTGGTTTTGTGTTCTTGGATCGATAAGTAGTAAAGGTTTTGTACAAAAACCGAATTTAATCAAAGAAGATTGCAATTAGGTGGACTTTTTCATACTAAGTTGCACATTTGAGTTGATAGCCTTTCTAGGTGCTTAATGCGTTAAACATGACATGATTGACTAGCTTTCTAGGGTTTGATTGCATGTTTGATAGGATTAATCTAGGTGCTTTCGCTTAGGTTAATTAGCATTGAAAGTAAAATATGGGAAATTGTTTGCTTTTGAACGTTTCACATGATCAACTCCTCTTGCATGACTATGATGAACAATGATGAACTTGAATTAATTTTAATCATGAGTTTCGACTTTGATCTTTGTTCTTGCATTCCATTTGTATTTTTTTATGTTTTTGCATTTTAATTATTTAGGTAACCTAGATTTTATTTTCGGAAATTAAAACTAAAAACCAAAAACTCCCCCCTTTTCGTAAATATGTCTATATTTTGTAAATATTATACTTTGTTTTAATTTTAATTGTTTAATTGTTTGACAATGACAGGTGTACCCTCAATCCCCGGAATAGAACGATCCCTATTTGCTTATACTACTAACGATATTTTCAGGGTTAAATTGGTCGCTTCCCAAGAGCGACATCAATTTTTGGCGCCGTTGCCGGGGATTGAAAAATCATTTGCCATATTGTGAATATTTGTTTTGTATATTGTGACCGAAAAAGAAAAAAAAAAAATTTTTACTTGTTAATTATTTTGTAATTGTTGAAAATTAGTAGATTAATTACTTAGGTTGATTATTTATATTGTTGAATACGAATTTTAATTGTGAGTTGTAAATTAAAGAAGGAATAGGTGAAGTCGTGTTTATTAATATTGGCCTAAACCCCTTATTGGTACCTAGTCCAGGTCCCTTAAGGTTGAGGGCGGCCTTTATTAACATTCATTGAACTGTCTTCACACTTAGGACCTTTTATATCCAAGTAAGTATAGCCTATGTGGGATGGTGTCTAGGAAGGGGACAACGCTCATGACTGGTTCTTGAATCCAGAAGTGCGTGCAATTGAGCCTAAACCACAATGTGGGAGTAGCTCATGCCAAAATGGATTCTACCTCTCGTGGTCGCCCTCCCCTACCTGGCCATTTCAGTAAGGTTGCCCAAAGGATGTAGGAGAGACTTAGTGTCTTGACGATTATACTTGGGCCGCACGTCCACTTGATTTACCGCTTGGAATTTAATTCGAAATCAATGGTATTTATAACAAAAGAAAATGTTGTGATGCACCTAAGGTATATTGGATTAAACATAGTCTTGAAAAGGGTAGCTGTTTCAGCCCCATTGCACATCGAGACTCCCTGTTCCCGTACCTAAGTGTTGAAAATAATTGTAAAGAAAAGGAAAGAATAGAAGTAATTTTACTTAATTTCGTGAAAAAAAAAAAAAAAAAAAAAAAAAAAGAAGATAATTAGATGTGAATAGTGACATTTTGTTTGTTTGTGTGAAAGTTTTGTGTAAATGGTGTCTAATCTTGTTAAACAAAGGAAATGTAAAGAATTAATTATAAATATTGTTAAATTCTTGATTTATTATAAGTGTGTAAATTCGTATGAGTAGATAAGGGCCCTTTTGTTAATATTGGCCTTAACCCTTCATTAGTGCCTTTCTGAGGTCTTATGAGGTTGAGGGCGGCTTTTATTAACATTTGGAGAACTGTCTAACACATGAGTTCTTTTCAAGCTGAGTAAGGGGCATATAGGTGGTGTCTTAGGTTGAGACCCTGGGTGATGGGTTCAAATTGGATCTCAGAGATACTATAGACCGTGCGTAAACCACAATGTGGGAGTAGCCAATAGGGGCCTAAACCTCAATGAGGGAGTAGCCTCCGTAGTGTCACCAAAATGAGTCCTCCCTCTCACTTACCTCTTAATCTGGCCATTTAGCCTTCTGAAACAAAGGGAAGTGACTTATGTCTAGGCGACTATCCCTAGATCGTATCTCACCAATAGTAGTGGTTTCTATTGGGCTCGACTTACAACTTGTAATCAATTGAGATATTAACTTTATTTTGTAAAGATAATAAGATACTTGAACATAACCTCCACTTGTAAATTGTGTTGTTTTGTACATTTTATACTTGTATAAATTTCTTTTGTGGTTTATTTGTGAAAAGATTGTGGATAGTTTGTAATTTATACTTCTCTTTATACTTGTATAAATCATAAATAGTAAAGTCGTGAATAGTAACTTGTGAATAGTGACTCGTGAATAGTAAGGTTGATGTATAAATCACTAATTTGTAATTAACTCACTTTATACTTTGCTAACTTCTTTGAATTTTGATGATGTTCAGGATTCCTATGAATGACCGAGCCTTTTAGATCCTCTACACTAAAGGAAATTGAAGCAAGGCTCGCTCGCTTGAAGGGTCCTTCACTTCTTGAGCAGACAAGCCCTTCCCCTTCGACACACAGAGGGTACATCTTTAACGAACAAGGGAAGAGGACCTACTGTTCTGAGGAGTCTACATCACCTACACCAAGTCCATCTCCTCCTTCACGTTCACTTTCACCTGTGATTTCATCCAACTCTACACCACCACCTTCACCACCACCTGAAGAAGTCGAAGAAGAGAGAATGGCATCTATTAGGGAACTTTCCACTGCAACTGTTGAAGGAGGACCCCCTACAGGCATAGTATACCCTCCCCCTGCAGCTGGAAGACAAGCAGAGTTTGAGCTAAAGAGTGGTTTGTTGCACAAGCTCCCTATCTTCCATGGACTTAATATGGAGGACGCTAACAAGCATGTTCGAGAATTTCAATCTGTTTGTGCAAACATGCAACCACAAGGGGCAGATGAGAACCTTCTTAAGATGAGAGCATTTCCATTCTCTCTAGCTGATAGAGCCAAGGATTGGCTATATGAGCTTCCTGCAGGTCGTATCACATCATGGGAAACAATGAGAAAAGCCTTCCTGGAGAAATACTTCCCAGCTTCAAAGGTCATCACACTCAGGAAGAAGCTTAGTGGAATAGAGCAAGCTCATGATGAGTCCTATGCTGCCTACTATGAGAGGTTCAATTCCTTACTTGCACAATGTCCTCAACATCAGATGAAGGATGAGACCCTACTCACATGTTTCTACGAAGGACTCTTACCCTTGGAAAGGCAAATGTTGGATGCTGCAGCTGGTGGAGCTTTTGTGGATAAGTCACCTGCGGTTGGGAAGGAACTTATAGCTAATCGTGCCCTAAACTCCCAACAGTATGAGGGTGTGAGACAACCCACTCGTAGGGTAAATGAGGTGAGCACTAGTCCTGCCATTGCGGATCAATTGAGCAAACTCACCCTTCTTGTGAACAAGGTGGCGACTACTCAAGGCCATGGAGGACCCTCTGCTTGTGGGGTATGCTTTACTCAAGGACATCCTACGGATCAATGTCCTCAACTGAGTGAGAATGGTGGTTGGGAGTCTGTGAATGCTATAGGAGGCTATCAAGGGAACCAAGGGGGCCCCCCACGTCCAAGGTATGATCCATATTCGAATACCTATAACCCTGGATGGAGGGACCACCCCAACTTCAAATGGACCAACAATGAAAATGTTCAGAACCCTCTTGGTGGCAGTTTCCAACGTCCTCAAGGACCTCCCTATCAAAGACCTTACATGCCTCCTCAACACAACGTAGGGAATTCCAATTCTCACTATGATAAGACGATAGAGGCATTGACTAATTCTACTCAGGCATTGACTAGTGCCACACAGACTTTGCTTCAAGGACAACAGACCAATGCCAAGGACATTGCAGAGCTCAAGAAGCAAATGGGACAAGTGGTGGACTTCATGACCAAGTTTCATGAGAATGGTAAGCTTCCGAGCAACACAATTCCAAACCCAAAGGGAGGCTTTGAAGGTTCCACCAACTGAGGAGAAGAGGAAACCACGTCTAGGCTGAGAAGACGTTAAAACCAAGCGCTACTTGGGAGGCAACCCATGCAAATCAGATTTGCTTTCTTTATCCTTATCTTTTATTTTTCGTTTTTGCTTTTTGAATTTAGTATTATTTTCGTAAATTTCATCCCTATATGCTTAAGTGTTTCATTGCATGTTTTTAATTGATTACATTGAGGACAATGCAATATTTAAGTGTGGGGGAAGGGATTTACACTTTTATCTTGAGTCATATATTGAAAAATACAAAAAAAATTGAAAAATGTCAAAAATTTAAAAAAAATTTTTCGTTGCTTTTGTTTTTGTTTTGAGTCTTAGGATGCCCTTTCAACTGTCTAGGATGATTCTATATCTCTAAAATCATGACTAAAAGAGGATCACAAAATTGAGATGACTTTAACATGGTATTCTTTGGTTAATTGAGATATATGAAAAATGTGTGCCTTGTAGTGGATATGGATTCGAAAACTTTGGTACAGAATATGAGCATGTTAGGATGAGTTTTGATTCATATAAGCCCATGTGAGATAATTGAGCCATGTCCCTTTTTCTTGGAGTGAAATGAAAAATATATTCTTATTTTCTTGGCGATATTTTGATGATCTCATTATTCTTCATTTGATTGATTGCTTGCCATAGATTAAGTTTGATGGACTAGAGAATGCTAGAATTCACTCTTGTGCTTGTTGAGACGTTTGTCAATACATGGCCCTGATTCTGGAAGGGATAGAGGCATCTTAGGAATTACCACCATTGCCAAATAAACCTGTGTCCCCATTTGTGCCCGTCGTGGGACCCCCCTAGATAAGCCCCTTTGAGCCTACATTAAGCCTTTTCGTTCATCACCCTAAAATCCTTAACCATGAAGCTTAGTATAGTAACAACCCTACCCTTTGTTCTAAGAACTTAGTGGAGCTATCTTTTGAGACATACTACATGGGTTTGGTGCTAAGGATGGAAATTGAGAAGAGGTTAAAGTTCAAGTGTGGGGGTAGACTTGTCCATAAAGAAAAAAATATGTGAAAGCCGTGAAAAATGAAAAGAAAAGAAAAAATGTACGGCTAGAAAAGAAAAGAAAGAAATATTTATGGATTTTAGTCCCCCATACTTAGTGATTTTGGAGTTTACTTGGAAATGAAGGCCTATTAAAGAAAAATTTGACCTTTGTCCATTCACTATAGTTCAGGGGAAGTTTACAATGAAGATTGGGCCCAACATGAAGACACTAGGCCCCTTTTATGTTACCTCTAGGGGAAGTGACGTTTTTGCAATGCATTGGTGGATTTCTTGTGGTCTCTACATTTACATGTGCTCTGCTAGGTTTTTAGGACACTTTGATAAATCCTTACCCTTCATTTCTTAAAACCTTGAGCCTTGGCCCCATTACAACCTTTAAGAAGACCTTCTTGATCCTTAAGATGGGACAGCCCTTGATGTGGAGATGAGTTACAAGAGTTGAACCTATGGCTTGGGTCCATCTGTGCAAGTAGTTGGTATCCTTCATGAGATCTTTAAAGAAAATTATACTTGTGCTTTCGTTTCTTGAATTATGTGATATACTTGCTATCTTTCACATATACTTGAGTGTATAAGCTTTTAAGCATTGCCATGATCTGAGAGAAGAAAGAGTGGATATAACTTGTGAGGATTTGAATCATACTTGTTTGAAGCATGCTTAACAGAAACCATCACCATTGTTCCAACCAAGTCCTACTTGTGTATATGTAAGTTATGTGTTTTAATTAACTCTCGAATGCCTAACATTGAATTTTGGTTAAGTGCTAATCTTGGTGTTATGAAAGTAAGAGATTGCTGAGACGAATAGTTGAAGGGCAATAGAGTCATTGTTTTTGTCAAGTCTTTAAATTTTCGTTGAGTCTTAGGGTGTGTCTTAGTTTGATTTTGCTAAGGGACTAGCAAAAGCTAAGTGTGGGGGAATTTGATAGGAGCATTTTAATGCGACGTTTTAACTGCATTTCCCTACACTTTTCTGCGCCATTTCCTTGAAAAATCCCTGTTTGGGAAAGTTTCCATTCTTTGATTGGGAAAGTTCCTTATTGTAGAAAGTTTCCATTTTTGTCTTCATTTTTCAATTCTCATTTCTCATTTCTCATTTTTCATTTCTCATTTCTGGAAAGTTTCTATTTTTCATTTTTAGTAAGTTTCTATTTTCATTTTTTAGAAAGTTTCTATTTTAAGTATAGTTTCTATTTTCAGGACCTCCGAGCTAGAAAGTGGAAATGAACGCATGAATGGAAAGAGGAGCTTGCGAACATCAAGACGAACGAACATGAGAGAAAATGGCCCACACATTTGAGCAGAAATGAAGAAACAAGCTTTCCTAGTCCAACCAGGAAATCCTACAAAATGGAGGAAGGCTTCCCTAGCAAGTTTCCAACGCAACCATGAAAAAGAAATGGAAAAATATTGTGTTTTGCGTTGGAAAATGAGAAGGCTTGAAGATGAAGCAACGAGGCCCAAGAACTCTTTGGATTTTCGGCAAATTGGATAAAGGCCCATCAAAGCCCATATATTTAGGGTTTATGACGCATGAATAAACCCTAGGGGAGTGTTGCCGTTCAAAGCAAGAGAAAAACAAGGAAAGTGGCGTGAAAATCAGAATTATGTGTGGAGATTTTCTAGGGAGATTCTCTAGGGCTATTTTTATGGAAAGAAAATACTTGGAGATAATCCCTAGAAGTTTTGCCGTGAAAAAGGAAGAGATAAACAAGGGAGGACGCCAAAACCCTAGGGTTTTGGACGGCAAAGATATTCCCTAGAGATTTTTAAGGAAAGAGAAAAAGGTGGAGACCAAGGAAAGATCAAAAGAAGTCTAGATACATTCCTACATTCCCTAAAGAGTTTTGGCCGAATTTGGAAGCATAAAATCAGAAATTATCTCTTTATTTCGGCAAGAATTATTTAGGGAATTAATATTGGAATTTTGTGATTGGTTGCACCACCTCATAGGGCTTATGTGGCAAGAATTCATTGGAGGAAATTATGTGGAGGAAGCAAGCACATGCCGTGAACATCTCTAGGGTTTTGGACGGCTTGGACACCTAGGGGCCGTCCCCTATATATTCCTACACTTTCTCAACGTCAAGGAGTTCCAAGTTCCATTCTTTTACGTTTATACTTTGAGAAAATAATTCAGAAAACTCTTTAGACTAGCCGTGCTCCTCTCCATCCTCTAGGGCAACCACGAAGTGCAAGCAAGGCCAAGGAAGAAGAAGACAAGCCGTGCACACCATCCACCCTCCACCTTGAAGATTGCTTTCGAAATTCAAGAGACCACATCATCACTTCATTCATCTCATCTTCATCACGGTGTAATCCGATTCTCCTTGTACCTTTGCTTTGTATTTTCGTTGGTTTTGCCTTAGTTGACACATATGTATGAACAAGTATTGTTTTCTGAAATTTTATGATGAATTGTTAATTTTCAGATTCATATATTGCGATTTATGGTTGCTTTTGTGTGAGTGTTTGATTAAATTTGCATGATAGATAACTTTTGTATTTTAATCTTATGTGGTTGCAAACACTTAGGGTTTTGATATAATTGGTGCTACGAATTTAAGAACATGAATCAACTTTTTGGTTTTGTGTTCTTGGATCGATAAGTAGTAAAGGTTTTGTACAAAAACCGAATTTAATCAAAGAAGATTGCAATTAGGTGGACTTTTTCATACTAAGTTGCACATTTGAGTTGATAGCCTTTCTAGGTGCTTAATGCGTTAAACATGACATGATTGACTAGCTTTCTAGGGTTTGATTGCATGTTTGATAGGATTAATCTAGGTGCTTTCGCTTAGGTTAATTAGCATTGAAAGTAAAATATGGGAAATTGTTTGCTTTTGAACGTTTCACATGATCAACTCCTCTTGCATGACTATGATGAACAATGATGAACTTGAATTAATTTTAATCATGAGTTTCGACTTTGATCTTTGTTCTTGCATTCCATTTGTATTTTTTATGTTTTTGCATTTTAATTATTTAGGTAACCTAGATTTTATTTTCGGAAATTAAAACTAAAAACCAAAAACTCCCCCCTTTTCGTAAATATGTCTATATTTTGTAAATATTATACTTTGTTTTAATTTTAATTGTTTAATTGTTTGACAATGACAGGTGTACCCTCAATCCCCGGAATAGAACGCTCCCTAATACTTTTTACTTTTATTAATTTGTTTTTGACAATGACAGGTGTACCCTCAATCCCCGGAATAGAACGATCCCTATTTGCTTATACTACTAACGATATTTTCAGGGTTAAATTGTGCGCTTGCTTTCAGGTGCATCAATCATCACACTCAGAAAGAAGATAAGTGGAATCAAGCAAGCTCAAGATGAATCTTATTCCGCATATTATGAGAGGTTCTCATCCTTGATTGCACAATGTCCTCAACATCAGATGAAGGAAGAAACCTTGCTTACTTGTTTTTATGAAGGTCTCCTACCCTTGGAACGTGACATGTTAGATGCTGCAGCTGGGGAGCCTTTGTGGATAAGTCACCTACTGAAGGGCGAGCTATGATTGAGAATAGAGCAAAGAATGCCCAACAGTATGAGGGTGTGGGCCTCACAACCAGGAAGGTGAGTGAGATAGGTACTTCGGTCATTGAGGATAGATTAAATAAACTCACCCTTCTCATGGATCAAGTTGTGAATGCAAAGGGAATATTGCAAGCTTGTGGAGTGTGTTCTATGCAAGGGCATGTGACTGATCAATGCCCTCAGTTATCAGAGAGTGGAGGATGGGAATCATTGAACGCCATTGGAGGCTACCAAGGAAATCATGGGGCCCTCAACGTCCAAGATATGATCCTTACTCAAACACTTACAATCCTGGATGGAGGGACCACCCCAACTTCAAGTGGACAAACAATGAAAACACTCAAAATCCCCTTGGAGGAAGTTTCCAACGTCCTCAAGCACCACCTGATAGGAGCATTTTAATGCGACGTTTTACTTGCTTTTCCCTGCATTTTCTGCGTTATTTCCTTAATAAAACCCTGTTTAGGAAAGTTTCCATTCTTTGATTGGGAAAGTTCCTATTTGTAGAAAGTTTCTATTTTTGTAGTTTCTATTTATCATTTTTAGTAAGTTTCCATTTTCAGTAGTTTCTATTTTTCATTTTTAGAAAGTTTCCCATTTTCAGTTTAGGAAAGTTGCCATTTTTCATTTTAGGAAAGTTTCTATTTTTCTTACTAGTTTCTATTTTCAGGACCTCCGAGCTAGAAAGTGGAAATGAACTCATAAATGGAAAGAGGAGCTTGCGAACTACAAGGGGAGCAAAGATGAAGAACAATGAGCCACAGAAATGAGCAGAAATGAAGAAAAGAAGTTTTCCTGGTCCAACCAGGAAACCCTGCGGAAAGGAGGAAAGCCCACCTATGAAGTTTCCAACGTTACCATGAAAAAGAAATGGAAAAATAATGTGTTTTGCGTTGGAAAATGAGAAGGCTTGAAGATGAAGCAACGAGGCCCAAGAACTCTTTGGATTTTCGGCAAATTGGATAATGGCCCATCAAAGCCCATGACATTAGGGTTTGTGACGCAAACCCTAGCCCTTAAAGATGTTTGCCGTGAATTTGCAAGAGAGAAACAAGGAGGAGGCGTCCAAAAATCAGAAAATAATAAGAAGATTTCGGTGGAGATTTTCTAGGGCTATTTTTATGGAAAGAAAATCTACTTGAAGAAACCCTAGAAGACCTAGCCGTCCAAGCCAAGAGGAAATCAAGGAATTGCCGTGCAAAATAAAGAAGAAACCCTAGAGAATTCGGCAAAGATTTTATCTAGAGAGTTTTAAGGAAAGAAAATATGTGTGGAGACCAAGAAAAGCTCAAAAGAAGTCTAGATACATTCCTATATTCCCTAAAGAGTTTTGGCCGAAATAAAAGAGAAAAATCAGAATATTATCAAGGGAATTTCGGCAAGAATTATTTAGGGAATTAAATGGAATTTTGTGATTGGTTGCACCACCTCATAGGGCTTATGTGGCAAGCAAGCATTGGAGGAAATTATGTGGAGTTATATCATTGTGCCGTGAGATTACTAGGGTTACAAGGCTTGGAGAACAAAGGAAGCCGTCCCCTATATATTCATCTCTTCTTTCAACGTCAAGAGGTCCGAAGTTCCACATTCTTTACGTTTATACTTTGAGAAAAAAAATCAGAAAACTCTCTAGCTTAGCCGTGTTCTTCTCCATCCTCTAGGGCAACCACGAAGTTCAAGCAAAGCCAAGGAAGAAGAAGACAAGCCGTGCACACCATCCACCCTCCACCTTGAAGATTGCTTTCGAAATTCAAGAGACCACATCATCACTTCATTCATCTCATCTTCATCACGGTGTAATCCGATTCTCCTTGTACCTTTGCTTTGTATTTTCGTTGGTTTTGCCTTAGTTGACACATATGTATGAACAAGTATTGTTTTCTGAAATTTTATGATGAATTGTTAATTTTCAGATTCATATATTGCGATTTATGGTTGCTTTTGTGTGAGTGTTTGATTAAATTTGCATGATAGAAATCTTTTGTATGATTATCTTGAATGGTTCGAAACATTTAGGGTTCTTATGTGATTGTTGCTACGAATTTGAGAACATGAATCAACTTTTTGGTTTTGTGTTCTTGAATCGATAAGTAGTAAAGGTTTTGTACAAAAACCGAATTTAATCGAAGAAGATTGCAATTAGGTGGACTTTTTCATACTAAGTTGCACATTTGAGTTGATAGCCTTTCTAGGTGCTTATTGCGTTAAACATGTATGATTGACTAGCTTTCTAGGGCTTGAATGCATGTTTGATAGGATTACTCTAGGTGCTTTCACTTAGGTTAATTAGCATTGAAAGTAAAATATGGGAAATTGTTTGCTTTTGAACGTTTCACATGATCAACTCCTCTTGCATGACTATGATGAACAATGATGAACTTGAATCAATTTTAATCATGAGTTTCGACTTTGATCTTTGTTCTTACATTCCATTTATATTTTTATGTTTTTGCGTTTTTAATTCTTTTCTTAACTTAGTTTAATTTTCGAAAACCAAAATCAAAAACCAAAAATCCCCCCTATTTTCGTAAATAATGTTTATAATTGTAAATACCTTTGTGAATATTATACTTTGTTTTAATTTTAATTGTTTAATTGTTTGACAATGACAGGTGTACCCTCAATCCCCGGAATAGAACGATCCCTATTTACTTTATACTACTAATGACATTTCAGGGTTAAATTGGTCGCTCCCAAAAGCGACATCACCACCATCATTCCAAGGGCCATCTTTTCAAGGACATCAAGGACCACCATTCCAAAGGCCCTACATGCAGAACCAACATGCTTCAGGGAGTTCAAATCAAGGCGTTAACTATGATAAGATGTTTGAAGCTCTCACCAGTTCTACTCAAGCTTTGGTTCAAGGACAACAGACCCACACCAAAGACATTGCAGATCTTAAGAACCAAATGGGTCAAGTTGTGGACTTTATGAGCAAGATTCATGAAACTGGGAAACTCCCTAGTAACACCATACGAAATCCTAAGGGAAATGTGGAGAATGCATCTTTGGTGACTACTAGGAGTGGAAAGGTGTTTGTGGATCACCCTAAGAAAGCCAAGGAGGCTCAAGTGGCCATTGAAGTTGAGGAGGAACAAGAAGCTACCAAGAAGAGCCTTGAAAAGGACCCTGCAACGTCCAAAGAAGAAACTAGGACGTCCTCCCCTTCTAAAGCAAAACCGAAACCTAAAGGTAATGATTCTAACTTGTCTAATTCGGTTATTGCTAATCCTTCTTCGTCTTGTATGCCCTTTCCACGCAGATTTGCTAAGTCGAAGAAGGATGAAAGTGACCAAGCTATCTTGGAAACTTTCAAGAAGGTGCAAGTTAATCTACCCCTCCTTGAGGCTATCAAGTAAGTGCCTAGGTATGCTAAGTTCTTGAAAGAGCTTTGTACCTCAAGGAGAAATAAAGGTGAGAAGGAGGTAGTCAAGGTAAGTGAGAACGTATCTGCCTTAATTCAGAGGAAACTACCCCACAAATGCAAGGATCCTGGAAGTTTTACTATTCCATGCACTATTGGTAACTCTAGGTTTGAGAATGCTATGTTAGACTTAGGGGCATCTGTGAACGTCATGCCCTATTCTGTTTATGAAACCCTAGGTCTAGGTGAGCTTAAATCTAATAATGTTATCATTCAGTTAGCTGACAGGTCTAATGCATGATAGGAGCATTTTAATGCGACGTTTTACTTGCTTTTCCCTGCATTTTCTGCGTTATTTCCTTAATAAAACCCTGTTTAGGAAAGTTTCCATTCTTTGATTGGGAAAGTTCCTATTTGTAGAAAGTTTCTATTTTTGTAGTTTCTATTTATCATTTTTAGTAAGTTTCCATTTTCAGTAATTTCTATTTTTCATTTTTTAGAAAGTTTCCATTTTCAGTTTAGGAAAGTTGCCATTTTTCATTTTAGGAAAGTTTCTATTTTTCTTACTAGTTTCTATTTTCAGGACCTCCGAGCTAGAAAGTGGAAATGAACTCACAAATGGAAAGAGGAGCTTGCGATCACCAAGGGGAGCAAAGATGAAGAACAATGAGCCACAGAAATGAGCAGAAATGAAGAAAAGAAGTTTTCCTGGTCCAACCAGGAAACCCTGCGAAAATGAGGAAAGCCCACCAATGAAGTTTCCAACGTTACTATGAAAAAGAAATGGAAAAATAAAGTGTTGTGACGTTGGAAGATGACATGGCATAGAAGTGACGCATGGAGGCCCAAAAACTCTAAAGACTTGTTGGATTTTCGGCTAATTGGATAAAAGCCCACCAAAGCCCATGGAACTAGGGTTTGTGACGCAAACCCTAGCACTAAAGTTGTTGTTGCCGTGAATTTGCAAGAGAGAAACAAGGAGGTGGCGTCCAAGAAAATCAGAAATTAAAAGGAGATTTTCTAGGGTTGTTTTTATGGAAATAAATCAAGAGATAAACCCTAGAGACTCCTAGCCGTCCAAGCAAGAGAGAAACAAGGAATTGCCGTGCAAAATAAAAGAGAAACCCTAGAGAATTCGGCCAAGGGATAATGAAGAGAGAAACTAGGGTTTTGCCGTGTGGAAAATCAGAAATTCAAGAGAGATTTCGTGGAGATTTCTTAGGGAGCTTTTAAAGGAAAGAGAATATGTGTTGAACACAAAAAGCTCTCAAAGGAGTCTAGGTTCATCCCCCTTTATTCTCTAAATATATTGTTGCCGAAATTGGTGAAGGAAATCAGAAAATATCTCTATATATTTCGGCAAGATTATTTAGGGAATTAATTCTGGAATTTTGTGATTGGTTGCACCACCTCATAGGGCTTATGTGGCACGAAATCATTGGAGGAAATTATGTGGAGGAAGCAAGCTATTGCCGTGAGTTTCTCTAGGGTTTTACACGGCTTGAAGACCTAGAAGCCGTCCCCTATATATTCCTCTCTTCTCTCAACGTCATGGAGTTCCTAGTTCCCACTTTTGCGTTTACACTTTGAGAAAAATATTCAGAAAACTCTCTAGCCTAGCCGTGCTCTCCTCCATCCTCTAGGGCAACCACGAAGTGCAAGCAAGGCCAAGGTAGAAGAAGAGAAGCCGTGAATACCATCCACCCTCCACCTTGAAGATTGCTTTCGAAATTCAAGAGACCATTCATCACTTCATTCATCTTATCTTCATCACGGTGTAATCCGATTCTCCTTGTAACTTTGCTTTGTATTTTCGTTGGTTATGCCTTAGTTGACACTTATGTATGAACAAGTATTGATTTCTGAAATTTTATGATTAATTGTTAATTTTCAGATTCATATATTGCGATTTATGGTTGCTTTTGTGTGAGTGTTTGATTAAATTTGCATGATAGAAATCTTTTGTATGATAATCTTGAATGGTTCGAAACATTTAGGGTTTTTATGTTATTGTTGCTACGAATTTGAGAACATGAATCAACTTTTTGGTTTTGTGTTCTTGAATCAATAAGTAGTAAAGGTTTTGTACAAAAACCGAATTTAATCAAAGAAGATTGCAATTAGGTGGACTTTTTCATACTAAGTTGCACATTTGAGTTGATAGCCTTTCTAGGTGCTTAATGCGTTAAACATGACATGATTGACTAGCTTTCTAGGGTTTGATTGCATGTTTGATAGGATTAATCTAGGTGCTTTCGCTTAGGTTGATTAGCATTGAAAGTAAAATATGGGAAATTGTTTGCTTTTGAACGTTTCACATGATCAACTCCTCTTGCATGACTATGATGAACAATGATGAACTTGAATCAATTTTAATCATGAGTTTCGACTTTGATCTTTGTTCCTACATCCCATTTGTATTTTTATGTTTTTGCATTTTAATTATTCTTTACTTAGATTTTATTTTCGAACTAGAAAACCAAAAACCAAAATAATCCCCCTTTTCGTAAATATGTTTATATTTTGTTATATTTTGTAAATATTATACTTTGTTTTAATTTTAATTGTTTAATTGTTTGACAATGACAGGTGTACCCTCAATCCCCGGAATAGAACGATCCCTATTTACTTTATACTACTAATGACATTTCAGGGTTAAATTGGTCGCTCCCAAGGGCGCATCAATTTTTGGCGCCGTTGCCGGGGATTGAAAAATCATTTGCCATATTGTGAATATTTGTTGTGTTTATATGTTGTCTTCGAAAAAAAAAAAAAAAAAAAACATTTACGTGTTAATTGTTCATAATTTGTTAGTTAATTAGTTAATTAGTTAATTAATTACTTAGGTTGTTATTTATATTATTGAATACGAATTTTTATTGTAAGTTGTAAATTAAAGAAGGAATAGGTGAAGTCGTGTTTATTAATATTGGCCTAAACCCCTTATTGGTACCTAGTCCAGGTCCCTTAAGGTTGAGGGCGGTCTTTATTAACATTCATTGAACTGTCTTCACACTTAGGACCTTTTATATCCAAGTAAGTATAGCCTATGTGGGATGGTGTCTAGGAAGGGGACAACGCTCATGACTGGTTCTTGGATTCAGAAGTGCTTACAAATGGGCGTAAACCTCAATGAGGGAGTAGCCTATGCCAAAATGGATCCTACCTCTTGTGTTCGTCCTCCCCTACCTGGCCATTTCAGTAAGGTTGCCCAAAGGATGTAGGAGGGACTTAGTGTCTTGACGATTATACTTGGGCCGCACGTCCACTTGATTTACCGCTTGGAATTTAATTCGAAATCAATGGTATTTATAACAAAAGAAAATGTTGTGATGCACCTAAGGTATATTGGATTAAACATAGTCTTGAAAAGGGTAGCTGTTTCAGTCCCATTGCACATCGAGACTCCCTGTTCCCGTACCTAAGTGTTGAAAATAATTGTAAAGAAAAGGAAAGAATAGAAGTAATTTTACTTAATTTCGTGAAAAAAAAAAAAAAAAAAAAAAAAAAAAAAAAAGAAGAAGAAGAAGATAATTAGATGTGAATAGTTACGTTTTGTTTGTGTGAAAGTTTTGTGTAAATGGTGTCTAATCTTGTTAAACAAAGGAAATGTAAAGAATTAATTGTGAATATTGTTAAATTCTTGATTGTTATAAGTGTGTAAAATCGTATGAGTAGATAAGGGCCCTTTTGTTAATATTGGCCTTAACCCTTCATTAGTGCCTTTCTGAGGTCTTTTGAGGTTGAGGGCGGCTTTTATTAACATTTGGAGAACTGTCTAACACATGAGTTCTTTTCAAGCTGAGTAAGGGGCATATAGGTGGTGTCTAGGTTGAGACCCTGGGTGATGGGTTCAAATTGGATCTCAGAGATACTATAGACTGTGCGTAAACCACAATATGGGAGTAGCCAATAGGGGCCTAAACCTCAATGAGGGAGTAGCCTCCGTAGTGTCACCAAAATGAGTCCTCCCTCTCACTTACCTCTTAATCTGGCCATCTAGCCTTCTGAAACAAAGGAAAGTGACTTATGTCTAGGCGACTATCCCTAGATCGTATCTCACCAATAGTAGTGGTTTCTATTGGGCTCGACTTACAACTTGTAATCAATTGAGATATTAACTTTATTTTGTAAAGATAATAAGATACTTGAACATGACCTCCACTTGTAAATTGTGTTGTTTTGTACATTTTATACTTGTATAAACTTCTTACGTGGTTTATTTGTGAAGAGATTGTGGATAGTTTGTAATTTGTACTTCTCTTTATACTTGTATAAATCATAAATAGTAAAGTCGTGAATAGTAACTTGTGAATAGTGACTCGTGAATAGTAAGGTTGATGTAAAAATCACTAATTTGTAATTAACTCACTTTATACTTTGCTAACTTCTTCGAATTTTGATGATGTTCAGGATTCCTATGAATGACCGAGCCTTTTAGATCCTCTACACTAAAGGAAATTGAAGCAAGGCTCGCTCGCTTGAAGGGTCCTTCACTTCTTGAGCACACAAGCCCTTCCCCTTCAACATACAAAGAGTACACATTTAACGAGCAAGGGAAGCGGACTTACTTTTCTGAGGAGTCCACATCACCTACACCAAGTCCATCTCCTCCTTCACGTTCACCTTCACCTGTGATTTCGTCCAACTCTACACCACCACCTTCACCACCACCTGAAGAAGTCGAAGAAGAGAGAATGGCATCTATTAGGGAACTCTCCACCGCAACTGTTGAAGGAGGACCCCCTACAGGCATAGTATACCCTGCCCCTGCAGCTGGAAGACAAGCAGAGTTTGAGCTTAAGAGTGGACTGTTGCACAAGCTCCCTATCTTCCATGGCCTTAATATGGAGGATGCTAACAAGCATGTTCGAGAATTTCAATCTGTTTGTGCAAACATGCAACCACAAGGGGCAGATGAGAATCTTCTGAAGATGAGAGCATTTCCATTCTCCTTAGCTGACAGAGCCAAAGATTGGCTATATGAGCTTCCTGCAGGACGTATCACCTCTTGGGAGACAATGCGAAAGGCCTTCTTGGAGAAATACTTCCCAGCTTCTAAGGTCATCACACTTAGAAAGAAGCTCAGTGGAATAGAGCAAGCCCATGATGAGTCCTATGCTGCATACTATGAGAGGTTCAATTCCTTACTTGCACAATGTCCTCAACATCAGATGAAGGATGAGACCCTACTCACATGTTTCTATGAAGGACTCTTACCCTTGGAAAGGCAAATGTTGGATGCTGCAGCTGGAGGAGCTTTCGTGGATAAGTCACCTGCAGTTGGGAAGGAGCTTATAGCTAATCGTGCCTTGAACTCCCAACAATATGAGGGGGTCGGACACTCTATTCGTAGGGTGCATGAGATGAGCAAGAATACTGCCATTGAGGATCAACTGAATAAGCTTACTCTCCTCATGAACCAAGTGGTAAGTTCCAAGGGACCAAGTGCAACAATAGCTTGTGGAGTATGCTCTATGCAAGGGCATGTTACAGATCAGTGCCCTCAACTTAATGAGAATGGAGGATGGGAATCTGCAAATGCTATTGGAGGATATCAAGGAGGATACCAAGGAGGACCTCAACGTCCTAGACATGACCCTTACTCCAATACTTATAACCCAGGATGGAGGGACCATCCCAACTTCAAGTGGACCAACAATGATAACGTTCAGAATCCTCTTGGTGGGAACTTCCAACGTCCTCAAGGGCCTTCATTCCAAGGATCATCTTTTCAAAGGCCCTACATGCCTCCTCCTCAACAGAACTCAGGACCTTCAATGTCTCACTATGACAAAACGTTGGAAGCTTTGACTAGTTCCACCCAAGCCTTGACAAACTCTACTCAAGCCTTGATTCAAGGACAACAGACCCACACTAAGGATATTGCAGATCTTAAGAAACAGATGGGCCAAGTTGTGGACTTCATGAGCAAGATTCATGAGACTGGGAAGCTTCCTAGTGGCACAATACCTAACCCTAAGGGTAATGTGGAGAATGCATCAGTTGTGACTACGAGGAGTGGAAGACCATTGGTGGATCCACCCAAGCAACCCAAGAAGGTCCAAATGAGCATAGAGATTGAGGAAGACCAAGAGCCCACCAAGTTGGGTGTTGAGAAGGACCCTGCAACGTCAAAGGAAGAGACCAAGGCATCCTCATCTTTAAAGGCAAAACCGGAAATCAAAGGTAATAATTCTAACTTATCGAATTCGGTTATTGCTAACCCTTCTTCTTCTTGCATGCCCTTCCCACGCAGGTTTGCCCAATCTAAGAAGGATGAAAGTGACCAAGCTATCTTGGAAACTTTCAAGAAGGTGCAAGTAAACCTCCTAGAGGCCATCAAGCAAGTCCCTAAGTATGCCAAGTTCCTCAAAGAACTTTGCACTACTAGGAGAGTAAACCGTGAAAAGGAGGTGGTAAAGGTAAGTGAGAATGTCTCTGCCCTAATTCAGAGGAAGATCCCTCCAAAGTGTAAGGATCCTGGAAGCTTTACCATTCCTTGTACTATTGGTAACTCTAGATTTAAGAATGCCATGCTAGACCTAGGTGCATCTGTTAATGTTATGCCCTATTCTGTTTATGAAACCCTAGGTCTAGGGGAACTTAAATCTGACAATGTTATCATTCAGTTAGCTGACAGATCCAATGCATACCCTAGAGGTTTGTTGGAGGATGTGCTTGTACAGGTTAACCATCTTATCTTCCCAGCTGATTTCTATGTGTTGGAAATGGAGGACTCCCCTATAAGTTCAACTCCATTGCTTTTGGGACGTCCTTTCTTAAGGACAGCTAGGACGAAGATTGATGTGTATGAAGGTTCTCTTACAATGGAGTTCGATGGTGACATTATTGGCTTTAACATTTTTGAAGCCGTGAGGTATCCCCTAGAGGTTCATGATTGTTTTTCTACTGATATTTTGGATGAACTTGCGCAGAAAATGTTTGACATTATGCATGAGGATACCTTAGTCACTACCCTTGAGAGTGGGGTAGGCTATACAAAGGAAGGAATCACCATTCCAGAGGACAAGTTGAAAGACACTTGTGAGGAGAAAATCATTGAAAATGTCTCCTTCCTTGAGGCATCACCCTTTATAGGTAAGTCTGTGTCTCCCTTGTCCATTCAGTTATCCACTAACAAGACGTTACCTTCAGTGGTCCAGGCCCCAGAACTGGAGCTAAAACCTCTTCCAGACCATTTGAAGTATGTCTACTTAGGGGACAAGGAGACCTTACCAGTGATTGTGTCCTCTGCACTAACGACTCCACAAGAAGAGAAGTTGGTGGAAATGTTGAAGCAACACAAGACCGCCATAGGATGGACATTGGCGGACATCAAGGGAATCAGCCCTACAACTTGCGTCCATAGGATACTTCTGGAGGAGGGGTCTAAACCTACTAGAGAGGCTCAACGTCGTCTCAACCCTCCAATGATGGAAGTAGTGAAGAAGGAGGTTATCAAACTCCTTGATTGTGGGGTGATCTACCCTATTTCAGACTCCAAGTGGGTCTCCCCAGTTCAGGTCGTGCCCAAGAAGTCTGGGATCACTGTGGTAAAGAATGCTGATAACGAACTGGTGCCCCAAAGGACAGTCACAGGCCACAGAGTGTGCATTGACTATAGGAGGCTCAACGCAACTACAAGGAAAGACCACTTTCCTCTGCCATTCATTGATCAGATGCTTGAGCGCCTAGCTGGACATGACTACTATTGTTTTCTGGATGGATATTCTGGTTACAACCAGATTGCAATTGCAAATGAAGATCAAGAGAAGACAACCTTCACTTGCCCCTTTGGAACATTTGCCTATAGACGTATGCCCTTCGGACTTTGCAACGCTCCAGGTACGTTTCAGAGATGTATGGTAAGTATCTTTTCAGATTATATTGAGAAAATCATAGAGGTATTCATGGATGACTTTTCAGTTTTTGGAAAGAATTTTGATGATTGTCTTAATAATCTGGAAATAATTCTGAAACGATGCATGGAAACTAACCTTGTCTTAAACTGGGAAAAATGTCATTTTATGGTTAAGCAAGGAATAGTTCTAGGACATATTGTCTCTGCTAGGGGTATAGAGGTTGATAAAGCCAAGGTTGATATTGTGCGTCACTTACCCTCTCCCACTTCTGTGAGAGAGATTCGTTCTTTCCTTGGTCATGCAGGTTTTTACAGGAGGTTCATCAAGGACTTCTCCAAAATTTCGAGACCCTTATGTCAACTACTCCAGAAGGATGTGCCATTTCACTTTGACAAGGAGTGTCAAGAAGCTTTTGACAAGCTTAAGGAGTTGTTGACATCTGCCCCTATCATGTTACCTCCAGACTGGTCCTTGCCCTTTGAGTTGATGTGTGATGCCTCTGACTATGCAGTTGGAGCTGTTTTAGGGCAAAGGAAGGACAAGCTACCCTATGCCATCTACTACGCCTCAAGGACTCTCAATGATGCACAAATGAACTACTCCACCACAGAGAAAGAGCTCCTTGTGATGTCGCTTTTATCGAGCGACCAATTTAACCCTGAAATGTCATTAGTAGTACGTAATAAATAGGGATCGTTCTATTCCGGGGATTGAGGGTACACCTGTCATTGTCAAACAATTAAACAATTAAAATTAAAACAAAGTATAATATTTACAAAATATAGACATATTTACGAAAAAGGGGGGAGTTTTTGGTTTTTGGTTTTAATTTCCGAAAATAAAATCTAAGTTACCTAAATAATTAAAATGCAAAAACATAAAAATACAAATGGAATGCAAGAACAAAGATCAAACCGAAATATATAATTAAAATCAATTCAAGTTCATCATTGTTCATCATAGTCATGCAAGAGGAGTTGATCATGTGAAACATTCAAAAGCAAATGAATTCCCATATTTTACTTTTCAATGCTAATTACCCTAAGCGAAAGCACCTAGATTAATCCTATCAAACATGCAATCAAACCCTAGAAAGCTAGTCAATCATGTCATGTTTAACGCATTAAGCACCTAGAAAGGCTATCAACTCAAATGTGCAACTTAGTATGAAAAAGTCCACCTAATTGCAATCTTCTTTGATCAAATTCGGTTTTTGCACAAAACCTTTACTACTTATCGATTCAAGAACACAAAACCAAAAAGTTGATTCATGTTCTCAAATTCGTAGCACCAATTATATCAAAACCCTAAGTGTTTGCAACCACATAAGATTAAAATACAAAAGTTATCTATCATGCAAATTTAATCAAACACTCACACAAAAGCAACCATAAATTGCAATATATGAATCTGAAAATTAACAATTAATCATAAAATTCCAGAATTTAACAATTGTTCAAACATATGTGTCAACTAAAGCAAAACCAACGAAAATACAAAGCAAAGGTTACAAGGAGAATCGGATTACACCGTGGATGAAGATGAGATGAATGAAGTGATGAAGTGGTCTCTTGAATTTCGAAAGCAATCTTCAAGGATGGTGATGGATGGTGTGCACGGCTTGTCCTCTTCTTCCTTGGCCTTGCTTGCACTTCGTGGTTGCCCTAGAGGATGGAGAAGAGCACGGCTAGGCTAGAGGTTTTTCTGATTTTTTTTCAAAGTGTAAACGTAAAAGTAAAATGGAACTTGGAACTCCAAAACGTTGAGAAGAGGGGAGGTTATATAGGGGACGGCCAACTTGCTCTCCAAGCCGTGTAAACCTTATGGAATTAATCTGAAAATTCCACATAATTTCCTCCAATAATATCTTGCCAAATAAGCCCTATGAGGTGGTTCAACCAATCACAAAATTCCATTTAATTCCCTAAATAATCTTGCCGAAATTCCCTTGATATAATTCTGATTTTTGTAGTTCAATTCGGCCAAACTTCCTTTAGGGAATTAAGGAATGTATCTAGACTTCTTTTGAGCTTTTCTTGGTCTCCACCTTTTTCTCTTTCCTTTTATTTCTCCCTTGAATATCTCCTTGCCGAATTCTCTAGGGTTTTCTTTTAATTCACACGGCAACTTCCTTCTTTTCCTCTTGGCTTGGACGGCAAAAGATATTCTAGGGTTTATCTCTTGATGAATTTCCATAAAAATAGCCCTAGAAAATCTCCCTAGAAAATCTCCTTTTAATTTCTGATTTTCCACGTCATTTTCCTTGTTTCTCTCTTCATTTTGGACGGCAAACATCTCTAGGGTTTCTTCATTGCGTCACAAACCCTAATTGCATGGGCTTTGTGGGCTTTTGATCCATTTGCCGAAAATCCAACAAGTCTTGAGAGTTCTTGGGCCTCCATGCGCCACCTTTGTGCCATGTCATCATCTAGAGTCTTCAAGAAGCTTCTCTCCTGCCATGTCACTTCATTAATTCGATCTCCATTCATGGTTGGCTCAAGAGTCTTGTTTTGGCAAGCTTTCCTTTTCTGGACAGGGTTTCCTGGTTGGACCAGGAAAGCTTCATTTCTTCATTTCTGCTCATTTGTGCTTCCCTTTGTACTTCATCTTGTCTCCCTCCAACGTTGGCTAGCTTCTCTCTCCATTTGTGAGCTCGTTTCAGCTCATTTGTGACAAGGACCTGAAAATAGAAACTAGTAAGAAAAATAGAAACTTTCCTAAAATGAAAAGTGGGAAACTTTCTAAAAATGAAAAATAGAAACTACTAAAAATGGAAACTTACTAAAAATGATAAATAAAAACTACAAAAATAGAAACTTTCTACAAATAGGAACTTTCCCAATCAAAGAATGGAAACTTTCCTAAACAGGGTTTTATTAAGGAAATAACGCAGAAAATGCAGGGAAAAGCAAGTAAAACGTCGCATTAAAATGCTCCTATCACCTTGCAGTTGTCTTTGCCCTTGAGAAGTTTCGCTCTTATTTACTTGGTACCAAAGTTACTATCTTTACTGACCATGCAGCTTTGAAATACTTGATGACCAAGAAGGAGGCGAAACCAAGGCTCATCAGATGGATCCTACTCTTGCAAGAATTCGACTTGGAAATCAAGGACAAGAAGGGTAGTGAGAACGTGGTAGCTGACCACTTGAGTCGCTTAGTGCATGCAGAAGATTATCTCCCTCTGGTGGAGACATTTCCAGACGAGCAACTCTTTGGACTTCAGGTAAGTGAACCATGGTATGCAGACATTGTGAATTATATTGTGTCTAGAAAGATTCCTGATACCATGTCACGTGCTCATAGGGATAGGCTTAAGAAAACTGTTAAGCAATATGTTTGGGATGAACCTTATTTGTGGAAATATTGCTCTGATCAATTGATTAGGAGATGTGTGCCTGAACATGAACATAATGCTATACTTTTTTGTTATCACTCATGTGTTTCCTCATGGAGCTGTGCAGATAAAGAGTGAACATACAAATAACGAGTTCAAGGTGAATGGCCACCGCTTGAAGCCTTACTATGAGGCATTTGTGGAACATGAAGTGGAGGTTGTACCCCTCCAAAACGTTCCAAACCCTGAGGATTAAATGGAGGTACAAGTCTAGGCTGAAAGACTATAAACATTAAGCGCTGCTTGGGAGGCAACCCAATTCAGAAGTTGCTGTGGAGGAGTCATCAACGCAGATTTGTTTTATTTTTCCCTTTTTACTCCTCAAATTCTCTTTGTACTTAGTCAGTATTTTCGTAAATCTTTTTCCTATATACTTAAGTGTTTCATTGCATGCTTTTAATTGATTACATTGAGGACAATGCAATATTTAAGTGTGGGGGAAGGGATTTATATTTTTAGTCTTTTATTTTGAGTCGTATATATTGAAAAATACAAAAAAATTGAAAAATGTCAAAAATTTAAAAATTTTCGTTGCTTTTGTTTTTGTTTTGAGTCTTAGGATGCCCTTTCAACTGTCTAGGATGATTCTATATCTCTGAAATCATGACTAAAAGAGGATCACAAGATTGAGATGATTTGTAAACATGGTATTCTTTGGTTAATTGAGATATATGAAAAATGTGTGCCTTGTAGTGGATATGGATTTCGAAACTTTGGTACAGAATATGAGCATGTTAAGATGAGTTTTGATTCATAAAAGCCATGTGAGATATTTGAGCCATGTCCCTTTTCTTGGAATGATAAATGAAAAATATATTCTTAATTTCTTGGCGATATTTTGATGATCTCATTATTCTTTCATCTTGATTGACTGCTTGCCATAGATTAAGTTTGATGGACTAGAGAATGCTAGAATTCACTCTTGTGCTTGTTGAGACGTTTGTCAATACATGGCCCTGATTCTGGAAGGGATAGAGGCACCCTAGGAATTACCACCATTGCCATATAAACTTGTGTCCCTATTTGTGCCCGTCGTGGGACTCCCCTAGATAAGCCCCTTTGAGCCTACATTAAGCCTTTTCGTTCATCACCCTAAAATCCTTAACCATGAAGCTTAGTATAGTAACAACCCTACCCTTTGTTCTAAGAACTTAGTGGAGCTATCTTTTGAGACATACTACATGGGTTTGGTGCTAAGGATGGAAATTGAGAAGAGGTTAAAGTTCAAGTGTGGGGGTAGACTTGTCCATAAAGAAAAAAAATATGTGAAAGCCGTGAAAAAATGAAAAGAAAAGAAAAAAATGTACGGCTAGAAAAGAAAAGAAAGAAATATTTATGGATTTTAGTCCCCCATACTTAGTGATTTTGGAGTTTACGTTGAAATGAAGGCCTACTAAAGAAAAATTTGGCCTTTGTCCATTCACTATAGTTCAGGGGAAGTTTACAATGAAGATTGGGCCCAACATGAAGACACTAGGCCCCTTTTATGTTACCTCTTGTGGAAGTGACGTTTTTGCAATGCATTGGTGGATTTCTTGTGGTCTCTACATTTACATGTGCTCTGCTAGGTTTTTAGGACACTTTGATAAATCCTTACCTTTCATTTCTTTAAACCTTGAGCCCCAGCCCCATTACAACCTTTGAGAAGACCTTCTTGATCCTTAAGATGGGACAGCCCTTGATGTGGAGATGAGTTACAAGAGTTGAACCTATGGCTTGGGTCCATCTGTGCAAGTAGTTGATATCCTTCATGAGATCTTTAAAAGAAAATTATACATGTGCTTTCGTTTCTTGAATTATGTGATATACTTGTATCTTTCACATATACTTGAGTGTATAAGCTTTTAAGCATTGCCATGATCTGAGAGAAGAAAGAGTGGATATAACTTGTGAGGATTTGAATCATACTTGTTTGAAGCATGCTTAACAGAAACCATCACCATTGTTCCAACCAAGTCCTACTTGTGTATATGTAACTTATGTGTTTTAATTAACTCTCGAATGCCTAAACATTTATTCTTGGTGAAGTGCTAATCTTGGTGTTGTGAAAGTAAGAGATTGCTGAGACAAAAAGTTGAAGGGCTATAGAGTCTTTGTATGTTTAGAGTCTTTAATTTCTGTTGAGTCTTAGTGTGATTTTGCTAAGGGACTAGCAAAAGCTAAGTGTGGGGGAATTTGATAGGAGCATTTTAATGCGACGTTTTACTTGCTTTTCCCTGCATTTTCTGCGTTATTTCCTTAATAAAACCCTGTTTAGGAAAGTTTCCATTCTTTGATTGGGAAAGTTCCTATTTGTAGAAAGTTTCTATTTTTGTAGTTTCTATTTATCATTTTTAGTAAGTTTCCATTTTCAGTAATTTCTATTTTTCATTTTTTAGAAAGTTTCCATTTTCAGTTTAGGAAAGTTGCCATTTTTCATTTTAGGAAAGTTTCTATTTTTCTTACTAGTTTCTATTTTCAGGACCTCCGAGCTAGAAAGTGGAAATGAACTCACAAATGGAAAGAGGAGCTTGCGATCACCAAGGGGAGCAAAGATGAAGAACAATGAGCCACAGAAATGAGCAGAAATGAAGAAAAGAAGTTTTCCTGGTCCAACCAGGAAACCCTGCGAAAATGAGGAAAGCCCACCAATGAAGTTTCCAACGTTACTATGAAAAAGAAATGGAAAAATAAAGTGTTGTGACGTTGGAAGATGACATGGCATAGAAGTGACGCATGGAGGCCCAAAAACTCTAAAGACTTGTTGGATTTTCGGCTAATAGGATAAAAGCCCACCAAAGCCCATGGAACTAGGGTTTGTGACGCAAACCCTAGCACTAAAGTTGTTGTTGCCGTGAATTTGCAAGAGAGAAACAAGGAGGTGGCGTCCAAGAAAATCAGAAATTAAAAGGAGATTTTCTAGGGTTGTTTTTATGGAAATAAATCAAGAGATAAACCCTAGAGACTCCTAGCCGTCCAAGCAAGAGAGAAACAAGGAATTGCCGTGCAAAATAAAAGAGAAACCCTAGAGAATTCGGCCAAGGGATAATGAAGAGAGAAACTAGGGTTTTGCCGTGTGGAAAATCAGAAATTCAAGAGAGATTTCGTGGAGATTTCTTAGGGAGCTTTTAAAGGAAAGAGAATATGTGTTGAACACAAAAAGCTCTCAAAGGAGTCTAGGTTCATCCCCTTTATTCTCTAAATATATTGTTGCCGAAATTGGTGAAGGAAATCAGAAAATATCTCTATATATTTCGGCAAGATTATTTAGGGAATTAATTCTGGAATTTTGTGATTGGTTGCACCACCTCATAGGGCTTATGTGGCACGAAATCATTGGAGGAAATTATGTGGAGGAAGCAAGCTATTGCCGTGAGTTTCTCTAGGGTTTTACACGGCTTGAAGACCTAGAAGCCGTCCCCTATATATTCCTCTCTTCTCTCAACGTCATGGAGTTCCTAGTTCCCACTTTTGCGTTTACACTTTGAGAAAAATATTCAGAAAACTCTCTAGCCTAGCCGTGCTCTCCTCCATCCTCTAGGGCAACCACGAAGTGCAAGCAAGGCCAAGGTAGAAGAAGAGAAGCCGTGAATACCATCCACCCTCCACCTTGAAGATTGCTTTCGAAATTCAAGAGACCATTCATCACTTCATTCATCTCATCTTCATCACGGTGTAATCCGATTCTCCTTGTAACTTTGCTTTGTATTTTCGTTGGTTATGCCTTAGTTGACACTTATGTATGAACAAGTATTGATTTCTGAAATTTTATGATTAATTGTTAATTTTCAGATTCATATATTGCGATTTATGGTTGCTTTTGTGTGAGTGTTTGATTAAATTTGCATGATAGAAATCTTTTGTATGATAATCTTGAATGGTTCGAAACATTTAGGGTTTTTATGTGATTGTTGCTACGAATTTGAGAACATGAATCAACTTTTTGGTTTTGTGTTCTTGAATCAATAAGTAGTAAAGGTTTTGTACAAAAACCGAATTTAATCAAAGAAGATTGCAATTAGGTGGACTTTTTCATACTAAGTTGCACATTTGAGTTGATAGCCTTTCTAGGTGCTTAATGCGTTAAACATGACATGATTGACTAGCTTTCTAGGGTTTGATTGCATGTTTGATAGGATTAATCTAGGTGCTTTCGCTTAGGTTGATTAGCATTGAAAGTAAAATATGGGAAATTGTTTGCTTTTGAACGTTTCACATGATCAACTCCTCTTGCATGACTATGATGAACAATGATGAACTTGAATCAATTTTAATCATGAGTTTCGACTTTGATCTTTGTTCCTACATCCCATTTGTATTTTTATGTTTTTGCATTTTAATTATTCTTTACTTAGATTTTATTTTCGAACTAGAAAACCAAAAACCAAAATAATCCCCCCTTTTCGTAAATATGTTTATATTTTGTTATATTTTTGTAAATATTATACTTTGTTTTAATTTTAATTGTTTAATTGTTTGACAATGACAGGTGTACCCTCAATCCCCGGAATAGAACGATCCCTACTTGCTTATGCTACTAACGATATTTTAGGGTTAAATTATGCGCTTGCTTTCGGGCGCATCAATGCATACCCTAGAGGTTTGTTGGAAGATGTCCTTGTGCAGGTTAATCATCTTTTCTTTCCAGCTGACTTCTATGTGTTGGAGATGGAGGACTCCCCAGTGAGTTCAACGCCATTGCTATTGGGTCGCCCTTTCTTAAGGACGGCCAGGACCAAGATAGATGTGTATGATGGCTCTCTCACCATGGAATTTGATGGTGACGTTATTGGCTTCAACATATTTGAAGCTATGAGGTATCCTCTTGATGTTCATGATTGTTTTTCTATTGATATTCTGGACAATCTTGCACAGGAAATGTTTGATATCATGAATGAGGATACTTTGGTCACCACACTCGAGCAAGGAGTGGGATACACCAAGGATGGCGTCACACTCCATGAAGATGTGCTCAAGGAAACATGTGAGGACGAAATCATTGCTAATGTGTCCTTCCTTGAGGCATCATCCTTTGTAGGTAAGTCTCCTCCACCCTTGTCCATTCAGTTATCTGCTAACAAGACTTTACCTTCAGTGGTTCAGGCACCAGAACTTGAACTTAAACCTCTACCAGACCACTTGAAGTATGTCTACTTAGGGGACAAGGAGACTTTACCAGTGATAGTTTCCTCCTCTCTTACTTCTTCTCAAGAGGAGAGATTGGTGGAGATGTTGAAACAACACAAGACCGCCATAGGATGGACATTGGCGGATATCAAGGGAATAAGCCCTACTACTTGCGTCCATAGGATACTTCTTGAGGAGGGGACAAAACCCACTAGAGAGGCTCAACGTCGTCTCAACCCTCCTATGATGGAAGTTGTGAAGAAGGAGGTCATCAAACTCCTAGATTGTGGCGTTATCTACCCCATTTCAGACTCCAAATGGGTGTCCCCAGTTCAAGTTGTACCTAAGAAGTCAGGAGTGACTGTTGTAAAGAATGCAGAGAACGAACTGGTGCCCCAAAGGACAGTTACTGGCCACAGAGTTTGCATTGACTACAGGAAGCTCAACGCAACAACAAGGAAAGATCACTTTCCTCTTCCATTCATTGATCAGATGCTTGAGCGTTTGGCTGGACATGATTACTACTGCTTCTTGGATGGCTACTCAGGGTACAATCAGATTGCCATAGCCAATGAAGACCAAGAGAAGACGACATTCACTTGTCCCTTTGGAACATTTGCTTATCGACGTATGCCTTTTGGACTATGCAACGCCCCAGGTACCTTTCAAAGGTGTATGGTAAGTATCTTTTCAGATTATATTGAGAAAATCATAGAGGTATTCATGGATGACTTTTCTGTTTTTGGAAAAAGCTTTGATGATTGTCTTAATAATCTGGAAATTATTTTGAAGCGTTGTGTGGAAACTAACCTTGTGTTAAATTGGGAAAAATGTCATTTCATGGTTAGACAAGGTATAGTGCTAGGACATATTGTCTCTTCTAGGGGAATTGAGGTTGATAAAGCTAAGGTAGACCTTGTGCGTTACTTACCCTCTCCCACTTCTGTGAGAGAGATTCGTTCTTTTCTTGGCCATGCAGGGTTTTACAGGAGATTTATCAAGGATTTCTCCAAGATTTCGAGACCTCTATGCCAACTACTCCAAAAGGATGTGGCGTTTGTGTTTGACAAGGAGTGTCAAGAGGCTTTTGACAAGCTCAAGGAACTATTGACGTCTGCCCCTATCATGCTACCTCCAGATTGGTCTTTGCCCTTTGAGTTGATGTGTGACGCCTCTGACTATGCAGTTGGAGCTGTTTTGGGGCAAAGAAAGGACAAACGACCTTATGCCATCTACTACGCCTCAAGGACTCTGAATGATGCACAACTGAACTACTCCACTACAGAGAAAGAGCTCCTTGCAGTTGTTTTTGCCCTTGAGAAGTTTCGTTCCTACTTACTTGGTACTAAGGTAATTATTTATACTGACCATGCAGCGTTGAAGTACTTGATGACCAAGAAGGAGGCGAAACCAAGGCTCATTAGATGGATCCTACTCTTGCAAGAGTTTGACGTTGAAATCAAGGACAAGAAGGGTAGTGAGAACGTGGTAGCTGACCACTTGAGTCGTTTGGTGCACGCAGAAGACCCTCTCCCTTTGGTGGAGACGTTTCCAGATGAACAACTCTTTGGAATCCAGGTAAGTGAACCATGGTATGCGGATATTGTGAATTACATTGTTTCTAGGAAAATCCCTGATACCATGTCACGTGCTCATAGAGATAGGCTTAAGAAAACTGTTAAACAATATGTTTGGGATGAACCTTATCTGTGGAAATATTGCTCTGATCAATTGATTAGGAGATGTGTGCCTGAACATGAACATAATGCTATACTCTCTTTTTGCCATTCTAAAGCATGTGGGGGTCACTTTGGGTCTAAGAAGACTGCGTTTAAAGTGTTGGAATCTGGGTTCTTTTGGCCAACGTTATTTAAGGATGCTTATGCATATTGTTTGACTTGTGATAGATGCCAAAGAACAGGAAATCTAAGCTCTAGAGATCAAATGCCTTTATCTAATATCATAACTGTTGAAATATTTGATGTCTGGGGTATAGATTTCATGGGACCTTTTCCTTCATCTTTTGGATTTCTCTACATCTTGCTTGCTGTGGATTATGTTTCGAAATGGGTGGAGGCCAAAGCCACTCGAACTAATGACTCTAAGGTTGTTGCAGATTTTATCAAGTCTAACATCTTTAGCAGGTTTGGAATGCCTAGAGTTCTCATTAGTGATGGTGGTTCCCACTTTTGCAATCGGACGATTGAGGCTCTCTTGAAGAAGTATGATGTGACACATAAGGTTTCTACACCTTATCATCCCCAAACAAGTGGGCAAGCTGAGGTCTCTAATCGTCAAATCAAGGGGATATTGGAGAAGACTGTGAATCCTAACAGAAAGGATTGGTCCTTGCGTTTGGAGGATGCGTTGTGGGCCTACAGAACTGCATACAAAACTCCCATAGGTATGTCCCCATATCGAATTGTCTATGGCAAACCTTGCCATTTACCTGTGGAGTTAGAGCACAAAGCTTGGTGGGCTGTGAAGCAGTTTAACATGGATCTAGATGAGGCTGGGCTTCATAGGAAGCTACAATTGCAAGAGTTAGAGGAGATTAGGAATGATGCTTTCGAAAGTGCCAAGATCTACAAGGAAAAGACTAAGGCCTTCCATGATAAGATGATTCGTAGGAAGACTTTTGTTGTGGGACAGAAAGTTCTTTTATTCCATTCTCGTCTTAAACTCTTTCCAGGTAAACTTCGTTCTCGTTGGATTGGACCTTTTGTTATTACTCATGTGTTTCCTCATGGAGCTGTGCAGATAAAGAGTGAACAAACAGGTAACGAGTTCAAAGTGAATGGCCATCGCCTCAAGCCATACTATGAGACGTTTGTGGAGCATGAAGTGGAGGATGTACCCCTCCAAAACGCTCCACAACATGAGGATTAATTGGAGGTACAAGTCTAGGCTGAAAGACTATAAACATTAAGCGCTGCTTGGGAGGCAACCCAATTCAAAAGTAGCTGTGAAGGAGTCTACATACGCAGATTTGATTTCTCCTTCCCTATTTCTCCTTCTTTTCTTGTTTATTTTTGAAGTTATTTTCGTAAATTTCTACCTTATATGCTTAATTGTTTCATTGCATGCTTATGATTGATTACATTGAGGACAATGCAATATTTAAGTGTGGGGGAAGGGATTTATACTTTTATCTTGAGTCACATATTGAAAAATACAAAAACAAAATCGAAAAATGTCAAAAATAAAAAAAAAAAAAATTTCGTTGCTTTCATTGAGTCATTAAGTCATGTTTTGGGTGAAATAATTTCTTCATCGTAGGCGCATCTATTAAGGTGTGATGTCTAGGTCTGGTTTGGATACAAGAAGCGCTAGCAAAGGGTCTCGTCCCCTGCTAAACAAGTGAGCTGAGCTCCGCCAAAATCGTTCCCTTCCTTACCTGGTCACATCCCAAAGGAGTTACCGAAAGGAGAAAGGAAATAACCCTAGTCCTTAGTTAACGTTTGTTGAGTCTTTTGTCATTTTGTTTTGAGTCTTAGGATGCCCTTTCGACTGTCTAGGATGATTCTATATCTCTGAAATCATGATTAAAAGAGAATCACAAAATTGAGATGACTTTAAAATGGTATTCTTTGGTTAATTGAGATATATGACAAATATGTGCCTTGTAGTGAATATGGATTTCGTGACTTTGGTACAGAAATATGAGCATGTTAGGATGAGTTTTGATTCATAAAAACCCATGTGAGATATTTAGCCATGTCCCTTTTTCTTGGAGTGATAAATGAAAAATATATTCTTATTTTCTTGGCGATGTTTTGATTATCTCATTATTCTTTCATCTTGATTGATTGCTTGCCATAGATTAAGTTTGATGGACTAGAGAATGCTAGAATTCACTCTTGTGCTTGTTGAGACATTTTATCAATACATGGCCCTGATTCTGGAAAGGATAGAGGCAACCTAGGAACTATCACCATTACCATATAAACCTTTGTCCCTATTTGTGCCCGTCGTGGGACTCCCCTAGATAAACCCCTTTGAGCCTACATTAAGCCTTTTCTTTCATCACCCTAAAAATCTTTAACCTAAACCTTAGTATAGCTATAACCCTACCCTTTGTTCTAAAGACTTAGTGGAGCTAAATTGAGACCTTACTTGAAGATTTTTGGCGCAAGAATGAAGATTGAGAAGAGGTGAAAGTTCAAGTGTGGGGGTAGACTTGTCCATAAGAGAAAAATACATGAAAAAGCCGAGAAAAGAAAGTGAAAAAGAAAAAGTTACGGCTAGAAAAAGAAAAAGAAAGAAATATCAATGGATTTTAGTCCCCCATACTTGGTGAGTTTGGAGTTTACTTTGAATTGAAGGCCCACTACAGAAAATTTGGCCTTTGTCCAACTCACTAGAGTCAA
Organism: Rosa chinensis; assembly: GCF_002994745.2. Lineage (NCBI taxonomy): Eukaryota > Viridiplantae > Streptophyta > Magnoliopsida > Rosales > Rosaceae > Rosa > Rosa chinensis. Next base: position 187,599 of record NW_020126820.1, on the reverse strand, counting down.
GGGAAGTTTAGAGTGAAGTTTGGGCCCAACATGAAGATATTAGGCCCCTTTATAACGCCCCCATGGGATAGTGACGTTTTTGCATACTTGGTGGATTTCTAGAAGTCTCTCTACATTTGCATGAGCTCTACTAGGTTTTTAGAACACTTTGTTAAATTCCTTACCCTTCATTTCTTTAAAACCTTGAGCCATGGCCCCATTACAACCCTTGATAAGACCTTCTTGATCCTTAAGATGGGACAGCCTTTGAGGTGGTGATAAGTTACAAGAGTTGAACCTATGGCTTGGGTCCATCTGTGCAAGTAGTTGATATCCTTAATGAGATCTTTAAAGAAAAATATACTTGTGCTTTCGTTTCTTACATTATGTGATATACTTGCTATCTTTCACATATACTTGAGTGTATAAGCTTTTAAGCATTGCCATGATCTGAGAGAAGAAAGAGTGGATATACCTTGTGAGGATTTGAATCATACTTGTTTGAAACATGCTTAACAGAAACCATCACCATTGTTCCAACCAAGTCCTACTTGTGTATATGTGAATTATGTGTTTTAATTAACTCTCGAATGCCTAAACATTGATTCTTGGTGAAGTGCTAATCTTGGTGTTGTGAAAGTAAGAGATTGCTGAGACAAAAAGTTAAAGGGCAATAGAGTCTGTAATGTGTCAAGTCTTTAATTTGTGTTGAGTCGTAGTCGTGTCTGTGTTGTGATTTTGCTAAGGGACTAGCAAAAGCTAAGTGTGGGGGAATTTGATAGGAGCATTTTAATGCGACGTTTTAACTGCATTTCCCTACATTTTTCTGCGCCATTTCCTTGAAAAATCCCTGTTTGGGAAAGTTTCCATTCTTTGATTGGGAAAGTTCCTTATTGTAGAAAGTTTCCATTTTTGTCTTCATTTCTCATTTTTCATTTCTCATTTCTCATTTCTCATTTCTCATTTCTGGAAAGTTTCTATTTTTCATTTTTAGTAAGTTTCTATTTTTCATTTTTAGAAACTTTCCATTTCTCAATTTTAGAAAGTTTCTATTTTTCAAATTAGGTAAGTTTCCATTTTTTCATATTAGTTTCTATTTTCAGGACCTCCGAGCTAAAAAGTGGAAATGAACGCACGAATGGAAAGAGGAGCTTGCGAACGTCAAGACGAACAAATATGAGAAGAATTGGGCCACACAATTGAGCAGAAATGAAGAAATAAGCTTTCCTAATCCAACTAGGAAACCCTGCGAAATGGAGGAAGGCTTCCCGAGCAAGTTTCCAACGCAACCATGAAAAAGAAATGGAAAAATAATGTGTTTTGGCGTTGGAGATGGGAAGGCTTGAAGTTGAAGCAACGAGGCCCAAGAACTCTATGGATTTTCGGCAAAATGGATCAAGGCCCATCAAAGCCCATGGAATTAGGGTTTGTGACGCATGGAGGAAACCCTAGGGATGCTTTGCCGTGAAAACCAAAGGGAGGAGAGAAAAGTGGCGTGAAATATCAAGGGAGAATAAAAGATTACGCAAGAGATTTTCTAGGGTGGAATTTATGGAAAGAAATCAAGAAAAAGCACCAAATGGCGTCTAGATTCATTCCTAGAAACCCTAAGTATATTTTGGCCGAAAATACAAGAAGAAAATCAGAAAATATTCAAGGAATTTCGGCAAGAATATATTAGGGTATCTTCTTGGAGTTTTATGATTGGTTGGATGACACACTAGGGCTTACTTGGCAATTTCTCATTGGTGGAAGGCATGTGGAATTATTAATTTAATTCCTTGGTAAATAAATCAGAAAACTCACGGCTTGGAAGCCAAGACATGCCGTTCCCTATATATACACTCACCCTAGACGTTTCAAGGACCACTTTACAATTCAGAAAATTCTCTCTACGCGCGGAAGCTCTCTCCATTCTCTAGTTCAACTTTTGGCGTTTTCAAGCAAGGAAGGAAGAAGCAAGCTTAGGCCGTGAGCATCATCATCCATTCCACCTTGAAGCCGTGCACTTTGAAGCTTGCTTTCAAGCTTCATTCGTTCATTGTTCGAGTTATTCATCCATCTCTCCATTCACGGTGTAATTCAACCTTCTTTCTTGTAATCACTTTTGATTCTCCTTGTTTGATTTCGTTGGATGTTGTTCTAGTTAACATTGATGTTTGAACAAGGTTTATAATCTGAAATTTTATGATTGAGTAAGGATTTTCGATTTCTATGTTGTGATTCCAAAGTTGCTTATGTGTGATTGTTCGATTGAATTTGCTTTATAGATAACTTTTATATTTTAATCTTATGTGGTTCGAAACACTTAGGGTTTTGATATAATTGATGCTAGGTTTAAGAACATGAAATCGACTTTTCGTTTTGTGTAAACTTGAATCAAAGTAGTAAAGGTTTTGGACAAAAAATCGAATTCAATTGAAGAGGATTGCAATTAGGTGAACTTATTCATACTAAGTTGTGCACTTGAGTTGATAGCCTTTCTTTGAACTTCTTGCGTTGAACATGTATGATTGACTAGCTTTCTAGGGTTTGATTACATGCTTGATAGGATTAATCTATGTGCTTTCATTTAGATTAATTAGCGTTGAAAAGTAAAATATGGGAAATCGTTTGCTTTCGAATGTTTCACATGATCAACTCCTTTCACATGACTTGGAAGAACAATGTAGGTTTGTATTCGAATTTAATCATGAAATCGGTTTTAATCTTTGTTTCTTATATATCATTCTTGTATTTGTGTTTTTGTTTATACTTAGTTTTATTCTTTCTTTTAATTTTCGAAAACCAAAACCTAAAACCCCCTAAATCGTAAATTGTGTTTATATTGTGTAAATATTATACTTTGTTTTATTTTAATTGTTTATATTGTCCTACATTGACAGGTGTACCCTCAATCCCCGGAATAGAACGATCCCTATTTGCTTATACTACTAATGATGTTTAAAGGGTTAAATTATATGCTTGCTTTGAGCGTATCACAAAAACACAAGTATAAAAATCGAAACATGAAACACAAAACCTAAAACAAAGTTAACGCGAATTATTTTATTTTATTTTTTTATTTTTTTTCGATTTTTTATTTTGTTTTCTTTTTTATAACCACAAAACTAGCTCCTAAAAACAAAGTGAAACGTTATACCCTTCCCCCAGACTTTAATCATGCATTGTCCTCAATGTATAAACAAGTATAAAGCACACAAAAAATCAAGCAAGCATGGCAGAAGAGTTAACGCAACAAATCCTAAAACAAAGATAAAGTTTTCGAAAATAAAAGAGAATGGAAGAGTTCAAGAAAGCAAATCTGCGTTGATGGCTCCTCCACAGCTACGGATGAAATGGGTTGCCTCCCATGCAGCGCTTAATATTTAAAGTCTTTCAGCCTAGACTTGCACCTTCATTTATTCTTCTGGTTGTGGCGCCTCCTGGAGGGGTACATCCTCCACATTATGCTCCACAAACGCCTCATAATAAGGCTTAAGACGATGTCCATTCACCTTGAATTCTGCTCCAGTAATATGGCTCTTTATCTGTATAGCACCATGAGGAAAAACATTAGTAACAATAAAAGGACCAACCCATCTAGAACGCAACTTACCAGGAAAAAGTCTTAATCTGGAATGAAATAAAAGAACTTTTTGACCAACTACAAAGGTCTTTCCACGAATCATCTTATCATGAAAGCCTTTGTCTTTTCCTTGTAGATCCGTGCACTATCATAGGCATCATTCCGAATTTCCTCAAGCTCATTGAGTTGCAATTTCCTATGAAGTCCAGCTGCATCCAAATCCATGTTAAACGTCTTGATTGCCCACCAAGCTCGATGCTCCAACTCCACAGGTAAGTGACACTGTTTCCCATACACCAAACGAAATGGAGACATCCCAATTGGCGTCTTGAAAGCCGTCCTATATGCCCAAAGAGCATCCTCCAAACGTTGGCTCCAATCCTTCCTTGAAGGACCCACGGTTTTCTCAAGTATCCTCTTGATCTCCCTATTTGAAACTTCTGCTTGTCCACTTGTTTGAGGATGATAAGGCGTTGAAACCTTATGAGTCACATGATACTTCCTAAGCAAAGCTTCAATGGTCTTGTTGCAAAAGTGAGAACCTCCATCACTAATGAGTGCTCTAGGCATGCCAAACCTACTAAAAATATTAGACTTTATAAACTCTGCAACAACCTTAGAATCATTAGTCCTGGTGGCTTTCGCTTCCACCCACTTAGAAACATAATCAACAGCCAAGAGAATATAAAGGAAACCATTAGATGAAGGAAAAGGACCCATGAAATCTATACCCCAAACGTCAAAGATTTCGACTATTATAACAGGAGTTAAAGGCATTTGATCTCTAGGTCCTAAATTACCAGTTCTTTGGCACCTATCACATGTCATACAAAAATTATATGCATCTTTAAATATAGTAGGCCAATAAAAACCACATTCCAACACCTTCCTAGCAGTTCTATCCGAGCCAAAGTGACCACCACATTGTTTAGAATGACAAAACTCAAGTATAGCTTTTTGTTCATTATTAGGCACACATCTCCTTATCAATTTATCAGAACAATATTTCCACAAGGATCATCCCAAACATATTGTCTAGCTAAAAACTTAAGTCTATCACGTTGAGCACTTAGCATATTACTAGGGAAGGTTTTGGACACCAAATAATTAACAATATCTGCGTACCAAGGCTCACTTACCTGAATTCCGAAGAGTTGTTCATCCGGAAACATCTCCACTAAGGGTATGGCGTCCTCTTCACTCACTAGCCTACTCAAGTGATCTGCCACAACGTTGTCAGAGCCCTTTTTATCCTTGATCTCAACGTCAAACTCTTGAAGCAAGAGTATCCAACGAATTAGCCTAGGTTTTGCCTCCTTCTTTGACATCAGGTACCTCAGAGCTGCATGATCAGAATAAATAATAACTTTAGTACCCAACAAATAAGATCGAAATTTCTCTAAGGCAAAAACAACAGCTAAAAGTTCTTTTTCAGTTGTAGAGTAATTGAGTTGAGCATCATTAAGGGTCCTAGAAGCATAGTAGATGGCGTGGGGCTTCTTGTCCCTTCTTTGTCCTAGCACGGCCCCAATGGCATAATCTGAGGCGTCACACATGATCTCAAAGGGTAGAGACCAATCTGGTGGAAGCATAATTGGTGCAGACGTTAGAAGCTCCTTCAAAGTGTTGAATGCCTTCTTGCAATCCTCATCAAACTCAAACGCCACTTCCTTTTGAAGTAGACGACATAGGGGCCTAGAAATCTTGGAGAAGTCCTTGATAAAGCGCCTGTAGAAACCTGCATGTCCAAGAAAAGAACGGACCTCCCTCACACTTGTGGGGTATGGTAAGTATCTAACAAGATCTACTTTAGCTTTATCTACTTCAATTCCACGTTTAGAGATAATATGCCCTAAAACTATTCCCTGTTTAACCATAAAGTGACATTTTTCCCAATTTAAAACAAGGTTAGTTTCTTCACAACGTACAAGTATCAATTCTAAGTTACTTAAGCAATTTTCGAAATCTTTACCAAAGACAGAAAAGTCATCCATAAAAACTTCAATAATTTTCTCAATAAAATCAGAAAAGATACTTACCATGCACCTTTGAAACGTACCTGGGGCGTTGCATAGTCCGAATGGCATTCTTCTGTAGGCAAACGTACCAAAAGGACAAGTGAAGGTCGTTTTCTCTTGATCCTCATGAGCAATGGCGATCTGATTGTAACCAGAATATCCATCCAAGAAGCAATAGAACTCATGACCTGCTAACCTCTCAAGCATCTGATCAATGAATGGCAAGGGGAAGTGATCCTTCCTAGTAGTGGCGTTGAGCTTCCTATAGTCTATGCAAACTCGATGTCCAGTCACAGTTCTCTGAGGCACTAACTCATTCTCTGCATTCTTCACAACAGTTATCCCAGACTTCTTTGGCACAACCTGAACTGGTGAAACCCACTTAGAGTCTGAAATAGGGTATATGACGCCACAATCAAGGAGCTTGATGACTTCTTTCTTCACAACTTCCTTCATGGGTGGATTCAATCGTCTTTGAGCCTCCCTAGTTGGCTTAGCTCCCTGCTCAAGCAAAATCCTGTGGACACAAGTGGTAGGGCTAATTCCCTTAATGTCTGCTAAAGTCCAACCAATTGCAGTCTTGTGCCTCCTAAGCATCTCCACAAGCTTGTCCTCTTGAGTAGACGTCAATGATGAAGATATAATTACTGGCAACGTCTCTTTATCTCCCAAATAAACATACTTCAAATGATCTGGTAATGGCTTTAACTCTAGGGTAGGTGCCTGAATCACTGAAGGTAAAGGTTTATTAGTAGAGACGGAAAGTGAAAAAGAAGGACTTGACTTACCTACATAGGTCGTTGCCTCAAGAGAAGCAACGTTTTCTAGGTGGATGGATTCATAAGAATCCGTGAGCTCTTCCTTAGGTATGGTGGCGCCATTCTCAAGAATGCCAACGCCACTTGCAATGGTTGAAGCCATGGCATCATCCTCCATAATCTCCATGAATTTCTGCGCAAGTTTATCAAGTATATCAATAGAAAAACATGATTGAAAATCACTTAGGGGATACCTCATAGCTTCGAAAATGTTAAAGCCAACAACTTCTCCATCGAATTCCATTGACAAGGTGCCAGAATACACATCAATTTTAGTCCTAGCCGTCCTCATGAAGGGACGACCTAGCAAAAGTGGCGTTGACTTTGGAGAAGGCTCCTCCATCTCTAGGACGTAAAAATCAGCTGGGAAGATTAGCTCACCCACCTGCACAAGTACATCCTCAACTAACCCCTTAGGGTATGCATTAGATCGATCTGCCAACTGAATAATAACATTATCATGTTTAAGCTCACCTAGACCTAGAGTTTCATAAACAGAATAAGGCATGACATTTATAGAAGCACCTAAGTCTAGCATGGCATTTTCGAATCTAGTGGTTCCAATAACATAAGGGATAGAAAAACTCCCTGGATCCTTACATTTGTCAGGCATTTTGCGTTGAAGCACAGCTGAGACGTTCTCACTTACCTTCACCACTTCTCTCTCACGGTTTTGTCTCCTTGTGGTGCAAAGCTCTTTCAAGAATTTGGCATACTTAGGAATTTGCTTAATGGCCTCAAGGAGAGGGATGTTGATTTGCACTTTCTTGAAGGTCTCCAAGATGGCCTTTTCGGCCTCATCTTTCTTGGATCTAGCATATCTGCTTGGGAAAGGCAAAGGAGAAGAAGATGGATTAGCAATAACCGAATTGAAAGAGTTAGAAACTTGTCCTTTAGGTTTCGGTTCTGCAGTAGGAGGTGTCACATGAGCCTTAGACGTTGCAGGGTCATCCTCCTCCTCTAAAATGGACGTTTAGATCTTTTTGGGAGGCGTTGGAGGATCTACAAGGGTCTTACCACTCCTTGTAGTGACGACTTTGGCTTGCTCAAAGTGAGGATTTGGGATGGTACCACTTGGTAGTTTACCTTGCTCATGAAACTTACCCATAAACTCCACAACTTGACTCATTTGCTTCTTCATCTCATTCACATCCGTAGATATAGCATTGATTTGATTCCCATGATGAGTTTGACCTGCAATTAAAGCTTGAGTAGACTTAGTTAGAGTTCGGATCAATTCATCATTAGAAGAAGAAGAAGAAGCATTTGAATTAAAATTCGAATTGAAAGGAGTAGGGTTAGGAGGTTGAGGCTTTTGATAAAAGCCTTGAGGACGTGGTTGGAAGCCTTGAGGTGCACTTTGAACGTTCTCATTGTCCTTCCAACGAAAATTAGGGTGATCCCTCCATCCAGGATTGTAAGTATTCGAATATGGATCATTCCTAGGACGTTGGTACCCTTGTTGGAAACCTATGGCGTTGACACCTTCTTGTCCTCCTTCCTCCATGAGTTGAGGGCATTGGTTAGACGCATGCCCTTGCGTAGAACAAACTCCACACACCATGACTTGTCCATGTGAACCCTGGGACACAAGAGAAGTAAGTTTGTTAATTTTATCCTCCAGTTGAGCTAAAGTACTTACCTCATGGACCCTTTCACGTGTGGTGGTTGATTTGGGCCTAGAGCTTCCATATTGTTGTTGATTCAAGGCCCTATTCTCAATAAGGATCATTCCAGCCGCAGGCTCCTTGTCAACAAACGATCCACCAGAAGCTGCATGATGTCGCTTTTATCGAGCGACCAATTTAACCCTGAAATGTCATTAGTAGTACGTAATAAATAGGGATCGTTCTATTCCGGGGATTGAGGGTACACCTGTCATTGTCAAACAATTAAACAATTAAAATTAAAACAAAGTATAATATTTACAAAATATAGACATATTTACGAAAAGGGGGGAGTTTTTGGTTTTTGGTTTTAATTTCCAAAAATAAAATCTAAGTTACCTAAATAATTAAAATGCAAAAACATAAAAATACAAATGGAATGCAAGAACAAAGATCAAAGTCGAAACTCATGATTAAAATTAATTCAAGTTCATCATTGTTCATCATAGTCATGCAAGAGGAGTTGATCATGTGAAACGTTCAAAAGCAAACAATTTCCCATATTTACTTTCAATGCTAATTAACCTAAGTGAAAGCACCTAGATTAATTCTATCAAACATGCAATCAAGCCCTAGAAAGCTAGTCAATCATGTCATGTTTAACGCAATAAACACCTAGAAAGGCTATCAACTCAAATGTGCAACTTAGTATGAAAAAGTCCACCTAATTGCAATCTTCTTTGATTAAATTCGGTTTTTGTACAAAACCTTTACTACTTATCGATTCAAGAACACAAAACCAAAAAGTTGATTCATGTTCTCAAATTCGTAGCAACAATCACATAAGAACCCTAAATGTTTCGAACCATTCAAGATAATCATACAAAAGATTTCTATCATGCAAATTTAATCAAACACTCACACAAAAGCAACCATAAATTGCAATATATGAATCTGAAAATTAACAATTCATCATAAAATTTCAGAAAACAATACTTGTTCATACATATGTGTCAACTAAGGCAAAACCAACGAAAATACAAAGCAAAGGTACAAGGAGAATCGGATTACACCGTGATGAAGATGAGATGAATGAAGTGATGATGTGGTCTCTTGAATTTCGAAAGCAATCTTCAAGGTGGAGGGTGGATGGTGTGCACGGCTTGTCTTCTTCTTCCTTGGCCTTGCTTGCACTTCGTGGTTGCCCTAGAGGATGGAGAAGAACACGGCTAGGCTAGAGAGATTTCTGAATTATTTTCTCAAAGTATAAACGCAAAAGTGTGGAAAATTCGGAACCCTTGACGTTGAGAGAAGAGAGGAATATATAGGGGACGGCTTCTAGGTCTTCAATCCGTCCACAACCCTAGCAAAGCTCACGGCAATCTCTTGCTTCCTCCACATAATTTTCTCCAATGATTTCGTGCCACATAAGCCCTATGAGGTGGTGCAACCAATCACAAAATTCCAATATAAATTCCCTAAATAATCTTGCCGAAATATATATAGATATTTTCTGATTTCCTTCACCAATTTCGGCAACAATATACTTAGAGAATAAAGGGGGACGAACCTAGACTCCTTTGAGAGCTTTTTGTGTTCAACACATATTCTCTTTCCTTTAAAAGCTCCCTAAGAAATCTCCACGAAATCTCTTTATTTTTTTCTGATTTTTCCTCACGGCAAAACCCTTGTTTTTCTCTTCATTATCTTTTGCCGAATTCCCTAGGGTTTGCACGGCATCCCCTTGTTTTCCTCTTGGCTTGGACGGCTAGGTCTTCTAGGGTTTTATCTCTTGATTTATTTCCATAAAAATAACCCTAGAAAATCTCCACCGAAATCTTCTTATTATTTTCTGATTTTCCACGTCATCTTCCTTGTTTCTCTCTAGGATTTCACGGCAACAACAACTTTAGTGCTAGGGTTTGCGTCACAAACCCTAATGTCATGGGCTTTGATGGGCCTTTATCCAATTTGCCGAAAATCCAAAGAGTTCTTGGGCCTCGTTGCTTCATCTTCAAGCCTTCTCATTTTCCAACGCAAAACACATTATTTTTCCATTTCTTTTTCATGGTTGCGTTGGAAACTTGCTAGGGAAGCCTTCCTCCATTTTGTAGGATTTCCTGGTTGGACTAGGAAAGCTTGTTTCTTCATTTCTGCTCAAATGTGTGGGCCATTTTCTCTCATGTTCGTTCGTCTTGATGTTCGCAAGCTCCTCTTTCCATTTGTGCGTTCATTTCCACTTTCTAGCTCGGAGGTCCTGAAAATAGAAACTAATATGAAAAATGGAAACTTACCTAATTTGAAAAATAGAAACTTTCTAAAATTGAGAAATGGAAAGTTTCTAAAATGAGAAAATAGAAACTTACTAAAAATGAAAAATAGAAACTTTCCAGAAATGAGAAATGAGAAATGAGAAATGAGAAATGAGAAATGAGAAATGAAGACAAAAATGGAAACTTTCTACAATAAGGAACTTTCCCAATCAAAGAATGGAAACTTTCCCAAACAGGGATTTTTCAAGGAAATGGCGCAGAAAAGTGTAGGGAAATGCAGTTAAAACGTCGCATTAAAATGCTCCTATCAATTTCCCCCACACTTAGCTTTTGCTAGTCCCTTAGCAAAATCAAACTAAGACACACACTAAGACTCAACGAAAATTTAAAGACTTGACAAAAACAATGATTCTATTGCCCTTCAACTATTTGTCTCAGCAATCTCTTACTTTCATAACACCAAGATTAGCACTTAACCAAAATTCAATGTTAGGCATTCGAGAGTTAATTAAAACACATAACTTACATATACACAAGTAGGACTTGGTTGAAACAATGGTGATGGTTTCTGTTAAGCATGTTTCAAACAAGTATGATTCAACTCCTCACAAGTTATATCCACTCTTTCTTCTCTCAGATCATGGCAATGCTTAAAAGCTTATACACTCAAGTATATGTGAAAGATAGCAAGTATATCACATAATTCAAGAAACGAAAGCACATGTATAATTTTCTTTAAAGATCTCATGAAGGACACCAACTACTTGCACAGATGGACCTAAGCCATAGGTTCAACTCTTGTAACTCATCTCCACATCAAGGGCTGTCCCATCTTAAGGATCAAGAAGGTCTTCTTAAAGGTTGTAATGGGGCCAAGGCTCAAGGTTTAAGAAATGAAGGGTAAGGATTTATCAAAGTGTCCTAAAAACCTAGCAGAGCACATGTAGATGTAGAGACCTCAAGAAATCCACCAAGGCATTGCAAAAACGTCACTTTCCCTAGAGGTAACATAAAAGGGGCCTAATGTCTTCATGTTGGGCCCAATCTTCATTGTAAACTTCCCTTGAACTATAGTGAATGGACAAAGGCCAAATTTTTCTGTAGTGGGCCTTCAGTTCAACGTAAACTCCAAAATCACCAAGTATGGGGGACTAAAATCCATAAACATTTTTCTTTCTTTTCTTTTTAGCCGTATACATTTTTTTTTCTTTTTTTGTTTTCTTTTTCTCGGCTTTTTCATATATTTTTCTTTTATGGACAAGTCTACCCCCACACTTTAACTTTCACCTCTTCTCAATTTTCATCCTTAGCACCAAACCCACGAAGTATGTCTCAAAAGATAGCTCCACTAAGTTCTTAGAACAAAGGGTAGGGTTTTAACTATACTAAGCTTCATGGTTAAGGGTTTTAAGGGTGATGAATGAAAAGGCTCAATGTAGGCTCAAAGGGGCTTATCTAGGGGAGTCCCACGACGGGCACAATTAGGGACACAGGTTTATTTGGCAATGGTGGAAATTCCTAGGGTACCTCTATCCCTTCCAGAATCAGGGCCATGTATTGACAAACGTCTCAACAAGCACAAGAGTGAATTCTAGCATTCTCTAGTCCATCAAACTTAATCTATGGCAAGCAATCAATCAAATGAAGAATAATGAGATCATCAAAATATCGCCAAGAAAATAAGAATATATTTTTCATTTCACTCCAAGAAAAAGGAACATGGCTCAATTATCTCACATGGCTTATATGAATCAAAACTCATCCTAACATGCTCATATTCTGTACCAAAGTTTTCGAATCCATATCCACTACAAGGCACACATTTTTCATATATCTCAATTAACCAAAGAATACCATGTTTAAAAATCATCTCAATCTTGTGATCCTCTTTTAGTCATGATTTTAGAGATATAGAATCATCCTAGACAGTTGAAAGGGCATCCTAAGACTCAAAACAAAAACAAAAGCAACGAAAATTTTTTAAATTTTTGACATTTTTCAATTTTTTTTTGTATTTTTCAATATATGACTCAAGATAAAAGTGTAAATCCCTTCCCCCACACTTAAATATTGCATTGTCCTCAATGTAATCAATAAAAAGCATGCAATAAAACACTTAAGCATATAGGGATGAAATTTACGAAAATGACTACCAAAATAAAGAAAAATTGGAGAAGTAAAAGGGAGAGATAAAACAAATCTGCGTTGATGACTCCTCCACAGCTACTTCAGAATTGGGTTGCCTCCCAAGCAGCGCTTAATGTTTATAGTCTTTCAGCCTAGACTTGTACCTCCATTTAATCCTCAGGGTTTGGAACGTTTTTGAGGGGTACATCCTCCACTTCATGTTCCACAAATGCCTCATAGTAAGGCTTCAAGCGATGGCCATTCACTTTGAACTCGTTGCTTGTATGTTCACTCTTTATCTGCACAGCTCCATGAGGAAACACATGAGTGATAACAAAAGGTCCAATCCAACGAGAACGAAGCTTACCTGGGAAGAGTTTGAGACGAGAATGGAAAAGAAGAACTTTTTGACCCACAACAAAAGTCTTTCTTCGAATCATTTTGTCATGGAATGCCTTAGTCTTATCCTTGTAAATTTTAGCACTTTCAAAGGCATCATTCCTTATCTCCTCTAACTCTTGCAATTGCAACTTCCTATGAAGCCCAGCTGCATCCATATCCATGTTGAACTGCTTCACAGCCCACCAAGCTTTGTGCTCCAACTCCACAGGTAAATGGCATGGTTTGCCATAGACAATTCGATATGGTGACATACCTATGGGAGTTTTGTATGCAGTTCTGTAGGCCCACAAAGCATCCTCTAGACGCAAGGACCAGTCCTTCCTGTTGGGGTTCACAGTCTTCTCCAATATCCCCTTAATCTGACGATTAGAGACCTCAGCCTGCCCACTAGTTTGTGGGTGATAAGGTGTAGAAACCTTATGTGTGACATCATATCTCTTCAAGAGAGCCTCAATCGTCCGATTGCAAAAATGGGATCCTCCATCACTAATGAGAACTCTAGGCATTCCAAACCTGCTAAAGATGTTAGACTTGATAAAATCTGCAACAACCTTAGAGTCATTAGTTCTAGTGGCCTTTGCTTCCACCCATTTGGAAACATAGTCCACTGCAAGTAAGATATAGAGAAACCCAAAAGATGAAGGGAAAGGTCCCATGAAATCTATACCCCAGACATCAAATATTTCAACAGTTATTATATTGGACAATGGCATTTGATCTCTAGGACCTAGATTTCCTGTTCTTTGGCACTTATCACAAGTTAAACAATAGGCATGTGCATCCCTAAATAATGTTGGCCAATAGAACCCAGACTCTAGCACCTTAAACGCAGTCTTCTTAGACCCAAAGTGTCCCCCACATGCTTTAGAGTGGCAAAAAGAAAGTATAGCATTATGTTCATGTTCAGGCACACATCTCCTAATCAATTGATCAGAGCAATACTTCCACAAATAAGGTTCATCCCAAACATATTGCTTAACAGTTTTCTTAAGCCTATCCCTATGAGCACGTGACATGGTATCAGGAATCTTTCTAGATACAATATAATTCACAATGTCTGCATACCATGGTTCACTTACCTGAAGTCCAAAGAGTTGCTCGTCTGGAAATGTCTCCACCAGAGGGAGATAATCTTCTGCATGCACTAAGCGACTCAAGTGGTCAGCTACCACGTTCTCACTACCCTTCTTGTCCTTGATTTCCACGTCGAATTCTTGCAAGAGTAGGATCCATCTGATGAGCCTTGGTTTCGCCTCCTTCTTGGTCATCAAGTATTTCAAAGCTGCATGGTCAGTAAAGATAGTAACTTTGGTACCAAGTAAATAGGAGCGAAACTTCTCAAGGGCAAAGACAACTGCAAGGAGCTCTTTCTCTGTGGTGGAGTAGTTCATTTGTGCATCATTGAGAGTCCTTGAGGCGTAGTAGATGGCATAGGGCAGCTTTTCCTTCCTTTGTCCCAAAACGGCTCCAACTGCGTAGTCAGAGGCATCACACATTAATTCAAAGGGCAAGGACCAGTCTGGAGGTAACATGATGGGGGCAGATGTCAACAACTCCTTAAGCTTGTCAAAAGCTTCTTGACACTCCTTGTCAAAGTGGAAGGGCACATCCTTCTGGAGTAGTTGACATAAGGGTCTCGAAATTTTGGAGAAGTCCTTGATGAACCTCCTGTAAAAACCTGCATGACCAAGGAAAGAACGAATCTCTCTCACAGAAGTGGGAGAGGGTAAGTGACGCACAATATCAACCTTGGCTTTATCAACCTCTATACCCCTAGCAGAGACAATATGTCCTAGAACTATTCCTTGTTTAACCATAAAATGGCATTTTTCCCAGTTTAAGACAAGGTTAGTTTCCATGCAACGTTTCAGAATTATCTCCAGATTATTAAGACAATCATCAAAATTCTTTCCAAAAACTGAAAAGTCATCCATGAATACCTCTATGATTTTCTCAATATAATCTGAAAAGATACTTACCATACACCTCTGAAAGGTACCTGGAGCGTTGCAAAGTCCGAAAGGCATACGTCTATAGGCAAACGTTCCAAAGGGGCAAGTGAAGGTTGTCTTCTCTTGATCTTCATTTGCAATTGCAATCTGGTTGTAACCAGAGTATCCATCCAGGAAGCAGTAGTAGTCATGTCCAGCTAGGCGCTCAAGCATCTGGTCAATGAATGGCAGAGGAAAGTGGTCTTTCCTTGTGGTTGCGTTGAGCCTCCTATAGTCAATGCATACTCTGTGGCCTGTTACTGTCCTTTGGGGCACCAGTTCGTTATCAGCATTCTTTACCACAGTGATCCCAGACTTCTTGGGCACGACCTGAACTGGGGAGACCCACTTGGAGTCTGAAATAGGGTAGATCACCCCACAATCAAGGAGTTTGATAACCTCCTTCTTCACTACTTCCATCATTGGAGGGTTGAGACGACGTTGAGCCTCTCTAGTAGGTTTAGACCCCTCCTCCAGAAGTATCCTATGGACGCAAGTTGTAGGGCTGATTCCCTTGATGTCCGCCAATGTCCATCCTATGGCGGTCTTGTGTTGCTTCAACATTTCCACCAACTTCTCTTCTTGTGGAGTCGTTAGTGCAGATGACACAATCACTGGTAAGGTCTCCTTGTCCCCTAAGTAGACATACTTCAAATGGTCTGGAAGAGGTTTTAGCTCAAGTTCTGGGGCCTGGACCACTGAAGGTAAAGTCTTGTTAGTGGATAACTGAATGGACAATGGAGAAACAGACTTACCTATAAAGGGTGATGCCTCAAGGAAGGAGACGTTTTCAATGATTTTATCCTCACAAGTGTCTTTCAACTTGTCCTCTGAGATGGTGACGCCTTCCTTTGTATAGCCTACCCCACTCTCAAGGGTAGTGACTAGGGTATCCTCATGCATAACATCAAACATTTTCTGCGCAAGTTCATCTAAAATGTCAGCAGAAAAACAATCATTAACCTCTAGGGATACCTCATGGCCTCAAAGATGTTAAAGCCAATAATGTCACCATCGAACTCCATTGTAAGAGAGCCTTCATACACATCAATCTTCGTCCTAGCTGTCCTTAAGAAAGGACGTCCCAAAAGCAATGGAGTGGAACTTACAGGGGAGTCCTCCATTTCCAATACATAAAAATCAGCTGGGAAGATAAGATGGTTAACCTGTACAAGCACATCCTCCAACAAACCTCTAGGGTATGCATTGGATCTGTCAGCTAACTGAATGATAACATTGTCAGATTTAAGTTCCCCTAGACCTAGGGTTTCATAAACAGAGTAGGGCATAACATTAACAGATGCACCTAGGTCTAGCATGGCATTCTTAAATCTAGAGTTACCAATAGTACAAGGAATGGTAAAGCTTCCAGGATCCTTACACTTTGGAGGGATCTTCCTCTGAATTAGGGCAGAGACATTCTCACTTACCTTTACCACCTCCTTTTCACGGTTTACTCTCCTAGTAGTGCAAAGCTCTTTGAGGAACTTGGCATACTTAGGGACTTGCTTGATGGCCTCTAGGAGGGGTAGGTTTACTTGCACCTTCTTGAAAGTTTCCAAGATAGCTTGGTCACTTTCATCCTTCTTAGATTGGGCAAACCTGCGTGGGAAGGGCATGCAAGAAGAAGAAGGGTTAGCAATAACCGAATTTGATAAGTTAGAATTATTACCTTTGATTTCCGGTTTTGCCTTTAAAGATGAGGATGCCTTGGTCTCTTCCTTTGACGTTGCAGGGTCCTTCTCAATACCCAACTTGGTGGGTTCTTGGTCTTCCTCAATTTCTATGCTCATTTGGACCTTCTTGGGTTGCTTGGGTGGATCCACAAATGGTCTCCCACTCCTCGTAGTCACAACTGATGCATTCTCCACATTACCCTTAGGGTTAGGTATTGTGCCACTAGGAAGCTTCCCAGTCTCATGAATCTTGCTCATGAAGTCCACAACTTGGCCCATCTGTTTCTTAAGATCTGCAATATCCTTAGTGTGGGTCTGTTGTCCTTGAATCAAAGCTTGAGTAGAGTTTGTCAAGGCCTGGGTGGAACTAGTCAAGGCTTCCAACGTTTTGTCATAGTGAGACATTGAAGGTCCTGAGTTCTGTTGAGGCGGGGGCATGTAGGGCCTTTGAAAAGATGATCCTTGGAATGAAGGCCCTTGAGGACGTTGGAAGTTCCCACCAAGAGGATTCTGAACGTTATCATTGTTAGTCCACTTGAAGTTGGGATGGTCCCTCCATCCTGGGTTGTACGTATTGGAGTAAGGATCATGTCTAGGACGTTGAGGTCCTCCTTGGTATCCTCCTTGATATCCTCCAATAGCATTTGCAGATTCCCATCCTCCATTCTCATTAAGTTGAGGGCACTGATCTGTAACATGCCCTTGCATAGAGCATACCCCACAAGCTATTGTTGCACTTGGTCCCTTGGAACTTACCACTTGGTTCATGAGTAGAGTAAGCTTATTCAGTTGGTCCTCAATTGCAGTATTCTTGCTCATCTCATGCACCCTACGAGTAGAGTGTCCTACCCCCTCATATTGTTGAGAGTTCAAGGCACGATTAGCTATCAGCTCCTTCCCAACTGTAGGGGACTTATCCACAAAAGCTCCTCCAGCTGCAGCATCCAACATTTGCCTTTCCAAGGGTAAGAGTCCTTCATAGAAACATGTGAGTAGGGTCTCATCCTTCATCTGATGTTGAGGACATTGTGCAAGTAGGGAATTGAACCTCTCATAGTAGGCAGCATAGGACTCATCATGGGCTTGCTCTATTCCACTGAGCTTCTTTCTAAGTGTGATGACCTTAGAAGCTGGGAAGTATTTTTCCAAGAAGGCCTTTCTCATTGTTTCCCATGAGGTGATACGTCCTGCAGGGAGTTCATATAGCCAATCCTTGGCTCTATCAGCTAGAGAGAATGGAAATGCTCTCATCTTAAGAAGGTTCTCATCTGCCCCTTGTGGTTGCATGTTTGCACAAACAGATTGAAATTCTCGAACATGCTTGTTAGCGTCCTCCATATTAAGTCCATGGAAGATAGGGAGCTTGTGCAACAAACCACTCTTTAGCTCAAACTCTGCTTGTCTTCCAGCTGCAGGGGGAGGGTATACTATGCCTGTAGGGGGTCCTCCTTCAACAGTTGCAGTGGAAAGTTCCCTAATAGATGCCATTCTCTCTTCTTCGACTTCTTCAGGTGGCGGTGAAGGTGGTGGTGTAGAGTTGGACGAAATCACAGGTGAAGGTGAACGTGAAGGAGGAGATGGACTTGGTGTAGGTGATGTAGACTCCTCAGAACAGTAGGTCCTCTTCCCTTGTTCGTTAAAGATGTACCCTCTGTGTGTCGAAGGGGAAGGGCTTGTCTGTTCAAGAAGTGAAGGACCCTTCAAGCGAGCGAGCCTTGCTTCAATTTCCTTTAGTGTAGAGGATCTAAAAGGCTCGGTCATTCATAGGAATCCTGAACATCATCAAAATTCAAAGAAGTTAGCAAAGTATAAAGTGAGTTAATTACAAATTAGTGATTTATACATCAACCTTACTATTCACGAGTCACTATTCACAAGTTACTATTCACGACTTTACTATTTATGATTTATACAAGTATAAAGAGAAGTACAAATTACAAACTATCCACAATCTTTTCACAAATAAACCACGTAAGAAGTTTATACAAATATAAAATGTACAAAACAACACAATTTACAAGTGGAGGTTATGTTCAAGTATCTTATTATCTTTACAAAATAAAGTTAATATCTCAATTGATTACAAGTTGTAAGTCGAGCCCAATAGAAACCACTACTATTGGTGAGATACGATCTAGGGATAGTCGCCTAGACATAAGTCACTTCCCTTTGTTTCAGAAGGCTAGATGGCCAGATTAAGAGGTAAGTGAGAGGGAGGACTCATTTTGGTGACACTACGGAGGCTACTCCCTCATTGAGGTTTAGGCCCCTATTGGCTACTCCCACATTGTGGTTTACGCACGGTCTATAGTATCTCTGAGATCCAATTTGAACCCATCACCCAGGGTCTCAACCTAAGACACCACCTATATGCCCCTTACTCAGCTTGAAAAGAACTCATGTGTTAGACAGTTCTCCAAATGTTAATAAAAACCGCCCTCAACTCCAAAAGACCTTAGAAAGGCACTAATGAAGGGTTAAGGCCAATATTAACAAAAGGGCCCTTATCTACTCATACGCATTTACACACTTATAATAAATCAAGAATTTAACAATATTTATAATTAATTCTTTACATTTCCTTTGTTTAACAAGATTAGACACCATTTACACAAAACTTTCACACAAACAAACAAAACGTCACTATTCACATCTAATTATCTTCTTTTTCTTTTTTTTTTCTTTTTTTTTTTTTTTTTTTTTTTTTTTTTCACGAAATTAAGTAAAATTACTTCTATTCTTTCCTTTTCTTTACAATTATTTTCAACACTTAGGTACGGGAACAGGGAGTCTCGATGTGCAATGGGACTGAAACAGTTACCCTTTTCAAGACTATGTTTAATCCAATATACCTTAGTGAATCACAACATTTTCTTTTGTTATAAATACCATTGATTTCGAATTCAATTCCAAGCGGTAAATCAAGAGGACGTGCGGCCCAAGTATAGTCGTCTAGACACAAAGTCCCTCCTACATCCTTTGGGCAACCTTACTGAAATGGCCAGGTAGGGGAGGACGAACACAAGAGGTAGGATCCATTTTGGCATGAGCTACTCCCACATTGTGGTTTAGGCTCATTTGCACGCACTTCTGAATCCAAGAACCCGTTATGAACGTTGTCCCCTTCCTAGACACCATCCCACATAGGCTATACTTACTTGGATATAAAAGGTCCTAAGTGTGAAGACAGTTCAATGAATGTTAATAAAGGCCGCCCTCAACCTTAAGGGACCTGAACTAGGTACCAATAAGGGGTTTAGGCCAATATTAATAAACACGACTTCACCTATTCCATCTTTAATTTACAACCTATAATTAAAATTCGTATTCAACAATATAAATAACAACCTAAGTAATTAATCTACTAATTTTCGACAATTACAAAATAATTAACAAGTAAAATTTTTTTTTTTTTTTTTTCGGTCACAATATACAAAACAAATATTCACAATATGGCAAATGATTTTTCAATCCCCGGCAACGGCGCCAAAAATTGATGTCGCTTTTATCGAGCGACCAATTTAACCCTGAAATGTCATTAGTAGTACGTAATAAATAGGGATCGTTCTATTCCGGGGATTGAGGGTACACCTGTCATTGTCAAACAATTAAACAATTAAAATTAAAACAAAGTATAATATTTACAAAATATAGACATATTTACGAAAAGGGGGGAGTTTTTGGTTTTTGGTTTTAATTTCCAAAAATAAAATCTAAGTTACCTAAATAATTAAAATGCAAAAACATAAAAATACAAATGGAATGCAAGAACAAAGATCAAAGTCGAAACTCATGATTAAAATTAATTCAAGTTCATCATTGTTCATCATAGTCATGCAAGAGGAGTTGATCATGTGAAACGTTCAAAAGCAAACAATTTCCCATATTTACTTTCAATGCTAATTAACCTAAGTGAAAGCACCTAGATTAATTCTATCAAACATGCAATCAAGCCCTAGAAAGCTAGTCAATCATGTCATGTTTAACGCAATAAACACCTAGAAAGGCTATCAACTCAAATGTGCAACTTAGTATGAAAAAGTCCACCTAATTGCAATCTTCTTTGATTAAATTCGGTTTTTGTACAAAACCTTTACTACTTATCGATTCAAGAACACAAAACCAAAAAGTTGATTCATGTTCTCAAATTCGTAGCAACAATCACATAAGAACCCTAAATGTTTCGAACCATTCAAGATAATCATACAAAAGATTTCTATCATGCAAATTTAATCAAACACTCACACAAAAGCAACCATAAATTGCAATATATGAATCTGAAAATTAACAATTCATCATAAAATTTCAGAAAACAATACTTGTTCATACATATGTGTCAACTAAGGCAAAACCAACGAAAATACAAAGCAAAGGTACAAGGAGAATCGGATTACACCGTGATGAAGATGAGATGAATGAAGTGATGATGTGGTCTCTTGAATTTCGAAAGCAATCTTCAAGGTGGAGGGTGGATGGTGTGCACGGCTTGTCTTCTTCTTCCTTGGCCTTGCTTGCACTTCGTGGTTGCCCTAGAGGATGGAGAAGAACACGGCTAGGCTAGAGAGATTTCTGAATTATTTTCTCAAAGTATAAACGCAAAAGTGTGGAAAATTCGGAACCCTTGACGTTGAGAGAAGAGAGGAATATATAGGGGACGGCTTCTAGGTCTTCAATCCGTCCACAACCCTAGCAAAGCTCACGGCAATCTCTTGCTTCCTCCACATAATTTTCTCCAATGATTTCGTGCCACATAAGCCCTATGAGGTGGTGCAACCAATCACAAAATTCCAATATAAATTCCCTAAATAATCTTGCCGAAATATATATAGATATTTTCTGATTTCCTTCACCAATTTCGGCAACAATATACTTAGAGAATAAAGGGGGACGAACCTAGACTCCTTTGAGAGCTTTTTGTGTTCAACACATATTCTCTTTCCTTTAAAAGCTCCCTAAGAAATCTCCACGAAATCTCTTTATTTTTTTCTGATTTTTCCTCACGGCAAAACCCTTGTTTTTCTCTTCATTATCTTTTGCCGAATTCCCTAGGGTTTGCACGGCATCCCCTTGTTTTCCTCTTGGCTTGGACGGCTAGGTCTTCTAGGGTTTTATCTCTTGATTTATTTCCATAAAAATAACCCTAGAAAATCTCCACCGAAATCTTCTTATTATTTTCTGATTTTCCACGTCATCTTCCTTGTTTCTCTCTAGGATTTCACGGCAACAACAACTTTAGTGCTAGGGTTTGCGTCACAAACCCTAATGTCATGGGCTTTGATGGGCCTTTATCCAATTTGCCGAAAATCCAAAGAGTTCTTGGGCCTCGTTGCTTCATCTTCAAGCCTTCTCATTTTCCAACGCAAAACACATTATTTTTCCATTTCTTTTTCATGGTTGCGTTGGAAACTTGCTAGGGAAGCCTTCCTCCATTTTGTAGGATTTCCTGGTTGGACTAGGAAAGCTTGTTTCTTCATTTCTGCTCAAATGTGTGGGCCATTTTCTCTCATGTTCGTTCGTCTTGATGTTCGCAAGCTCCTCTTTCCATTTGTGCGTTCATTTCCACTTTCTAGCTCGGAGGTCCTGAAAATAGAAACTAATATGAAAAATGGAAACTTACCTAATTTGAAAAATAGAAACTTTCTAAAATTGAGAAATGGAAAGTTTCTAAAAATGAGAAAATAGAAACTTACTAAAAATGAAAAATAGAAACTTTCCAGAAATGAGAAATGAGAAATGAGAAATGAGAAATGAGAAATGAGAAATGAAGACAAAAATGGAAACTTTCTACAATAAGGAACTTTCCCAATCAAAGAATGGAAACTTTCCCAAACAGGGATTTTTCAAGGAAATGGCGCAGAAAAGTGTAGGGAAATGCAGTTAAAACGTCGCATTAAAATGCTCCTATCAAATCTTTTGGTAACTCTTTTCACATAGAGCCAGGTAGTAGAGGAACGATTTTGGCGGAGCTTAGCTCACTTGTTTAGCGAGGGACGAGACCCTTTGCTAGCACTTCTCGTATCCAATCAACCTAGACACCCTATGCTACTAAGGTGCGCCACATGAGAGAGAAGGGTGTAAGACTAATGTTAAAGACAAAGTCCTTCACCTATTCCATTATGGTCAAAAACTTATAATAAAATTCATACTCTCAAAAACCTGATTTTTACTATTCACGAAAATTTTATACAATTATTTCTTTTTCTTTTCTTTTATTTACAATTATTTCAACACTTAGGTACGGGAACAGGGAGTCTCGATGTGCAATGGGACTGAAACAGCTATCCTTTTCAAGACTATGTTTAATCCAATATACCTTAGTGTATCACAATATTTTCTTTTGTTATACATATCATTGATTTCGAATTGAATTCCAAGTTGTAAATCAAGTGGACGTGCGGCCCAAGTATAGTTGTCTAGACACAAAGTTCCTTCTACATCCTTTGGGCAACCTTACTGAAATGGCCAGGTAGGGGAGGGCGAACACAAGAGGCAGAATCCATTTTGGCATGAGCTACTCCCACAATGTGGTTTAGGCCCATTTGTAAGCACTTCTGGATCCAAACCCGTTATGAACGTTGTCCCCTTCCTAGACACCATCCCACATAGGCTATACTTACTTAGATGAAAAAGGTCCTAGGTGTGAAGACAGTTCAATGAATATTAATAAAAACCGCCCTCAACCTTAAGGGACCTGAACTAGGTACCAATAAGGGGTTTAGGTCAATATTAATAAACACGACTTCACCTATTCCTCTTTAATTTACAACTCACAATAAAACTCGTATTCAATAACATAAATAACAACCTAAGTATTTACTTTACTAAATTTCGATCACAATATGAACATATATATAATATTTACGAAAACAACAATATTCACAATGCAACAAGTGATTTTTCAATCCCCGGCAACGGCGCCAAAAATTGATACGCTCAAAGCAAGCATATAATTTAACCCTTTAAACATCATTAGTAGTATAAGCAAATAGGGATCGTTCTATTCCGGGGATTGAGGGTACACCTGTCAATGTAGGACAATATAAACAATTAAAATAAAACAAAGTATAATATTTACATAATATAAACACAATTTACGATTTAGGGGAGGTTTTAGGTTTTGGTTTTCGAAAATTAAAAGAAAGAATAAAACTAAGTATAAACAAAAACACAAATACAAGAATGATATGTAAGAAACAAAGATTAAAACCGATTTCATGATTAAATTCGAATACAAACCTACATTGTTCTTCCAAGTCATGTGAAAGGAGTTGATCATGTGAAACATTCGAAAGCAAACGATTTCCCATATTTTACTTTTCAACGCTAATTAATCTAAATGAAAGCACATAGATTAATCCTATCAAACATGTAATCAAACCCTAGAAAGCTAGTCAATCATACATGTTCAACGCAAGAAGTTCAAGGAAAGGCTATCAACTCAAGTGTACAACTTAGTATGAATAAGTTCACCTAATTGCAATCCTCTTCAATTGAATTCGATTTTTGTCCAAAACCTTTACTACTTTGATTCAAGTTTACACAAAACGAAAAGTCGATTTCATGTTCTTAAACCTAGCACCAATTATATCAAAACCCTAAGTGTTTCGAACCACATAAGATTAAAATACAAAAGTTATCTATAAAGCAAACTCAATCGAACAATCACACATAAGCAACTTTGGAATCACAACATAGAAATCGAAAATCCTTAATCAATCATAAATTTTCAGAATATAAACCTTGTTCAAACATAAACGTTAACTAGAACAACATCCAACGAAATCAAACAAGGAGAATCAAAAGTGATTACAAGAAAGAAGGTTGAATTACACCGTGAATGGAGAGATGGATGAATAACTCGAATGATGAACTAATGAAACTCGAAAGCAAGCTTCAAAGTACACGGCTTCAAGGTGGAATGGATGATGATGCTCACGGCCTAAGCTTGCTTCTTCCTTCCTTGCTTGAAAACGCCAAAAATTGCACTAGAGAATGGAGAGAGCTTCCGCGCGTAGAGAGAATTTTCTGAATTGTAAAGTGGTTCTTTGAAACGTCTAGGGTGAGTGTATATATAGGGAACGGCATGTCTTGGCTTCCAAGCCGTGAGTTTTCTGATTTATTTACCAAGGAATTAAATTAATAATTCCACATGCCTTCCACCAATGAGAAATTGCCAAGTAAGCCCTAGTGTGTCATCCAACCAATCATAAAACTCCAAGGAGATACCCTAATATATTCTTGCCGAAATTCCTTGAATATTTTCTGATTTTCTTCTTGATATTTCGGCCAAAACATGCTTAGGGTTTCTAGGAATGAACCTAGACGCAATTTGGTCTCTTTCTTGATTTCTTTCCTTAAACTCCACCCTAGAAAATCTCTTGCGTAATCTTTGATTCTTCCCTTGATTTTTCACGCCACTTTTGCCTCCTCCTTTTGATTTTCACGGCAATGCAACCCTAGGGTTTCCTCCATGCGTCACAAACCCTAATTCCATGGGCTTTTGATGGGCCTTGATCCATTTTGCCGAAAATCCATAGAGTTCTTGGGCCTCGTTGCTTCAACTTCAAGTCTTCTCATCTTCCAACGCAAAACTCATTATTTTTCCATTTCTTTTTCATGGTTGCGTTGGAAACTTGCTCGGAAAGCCTTCCTCCATTTCGCAGGGTTTCCTAGTTGGATTAGGAAAGCTTGTTTCTTCATTTCTGCTCAAATGTGTGGCCCAATTCTTCTCATATTCGTTCGTCTTGATGTTCGCAAGCTCCTCTTTCCATTCGTGCATTCATTTCCACTTTTTAGCTCGGAGGTCCTGAAAATAGAAACTAATATGAAAAATGGAAACTTACCTAATTTGAAAAATAGAAACTTTCTAAAATTGAGAAATGGAAAGTTTCTAAAAATGAAAAATAGAAACTTACTAAAAATGAAAAATAGAAACTTTCTAGAAATGAGAAATGAGAAATGAGAAATGAGAAATGAGAAATGAAGACAAAAATGGAAACTTTCTACAATAAGGAACTTTCCCAATCAAAGAATGGAAACTTTCCTAAACAGGGATTTTTCAAGGAAATGGCGCAGAAAAATGTAGGGAAATGCAGTTAAAACGTCGCATTAAAATGCTCCTATCACATGCAAATTTAATCAAACACTCACACAAAAGCAACCATAAATCGCAATATATGAATCTGAAAATTAACAATTCATCATAAAATTTCAGAAAACAATACTTGTTCATACATATGTGTCAACTAAGGCAAAACCAACGAAAATACAAAGCAAAGGTACAAGGAGAATCGGATTACACCGTGATGAAGATGAGATGAATGAAGTGATGATGTGGTCTCTTGAATTTCGAAAGCAATCTTCAAGGATGGTGATGGATGATGTGCACGGCTTGTCTTCTTCTTCCTTGGCCTTGCTTGAACTTTGTGGTTGCCCTAGAGGATGGAGATGAACACGGCTAGGCTAGAGAGAGTTTTCTGATTTTTTTCTTCAAAGTGTAAAACGTAAAAATCGAACTCCTGAACGTTGAGAGAAGAGATGAATATATAGGGGACGGCTTCCTTTGTTCTCCAAGCCGTGTAACCCTAATGAAACTCACGGCACAATGATATAACTCCACATAATTTCCTCCAATGCTTGCTTGCCACATAAGCCCTATGAGGTGGTGCAACCAATCACAAAATTCCAATATAAATTCCCTAAATAATCTTGCCGAAATATAAAGAGATATTTTCTGATTTCCTTCACCAATTTCGGCAACAATATATTTAGAGAATAAAGGGGGACGAACCTAGACTCCTTTGAGAGCTTTTTGTGTTCAACACATATTCTTTTCCTTTAAAAGCTCCCTAAGAAATCTCCACGAAATATCTCTTGAATTTCTGATTTTCCACACGGCAAAACCCTAGTTTCTCTCTTCATTATCCCTTGGCCGAATTCTCTAGGGTTTCTCTTTTATTTTGCACGGCCTCCCCTTGTTTTCCTCTTGGCTTGGACGGCTAGGAGTCTCTAGGGTTTTATCTCTTGATTTATTTCCATAAAAATAACCCTAGAAAATCTCCTTTTAATTTCTGATTTTCTTGGACGCCACCTCCTTGTTTATCTCTTGAAAATTCACGGCAACAACAACTTAAAGGGTTAGGGTTTGCGTCACAAACCCTAATGTCACGGGCTTTGATGGGCCTTTATCCAATTTGCCGAAAATCCAAAGAGTTCTTGGGCCTCGTTGCTTCATCTTCAAGCCTTCTCATTTTCCAACGCAAAACACATTATTTTTCCATTTCTTTTTCATGGTTGCGTTGGAAACTTCATTGGTGGGCCTTTCCTCCTTTTCGCAGGGTTTCCTGGTTGGACCAGGAAAGCTTCTTTCTTCATTTCTGCTCAAATGTGTGGGCCAATTTCTCTCAAGTTCGTTCGTCTTGATGTTCGCAAGCTCCTCTTTCCATTTGTGCGTTCATTTCCACTTTCTAGCTCGGAGGTCCTGAAAATAGAAACTATACTTAAAATAGAAACTTTCTAAAAAAATGAAAATAGAAACTTACTAAAAATGAAAAATAGAAACTTTCCTAAACTGAAAAATGGAAACTTGCCAAAAATGAGAAATGAAAACTACAAAAATAGAAACTTTCTACAAATAGGAACTTTCCCAATCAAAGAATGGAAACTTTCCTAAACAGGGTTTTATTAAGGAAATAACGCAGAAAATGTAGGGAAAAACAAGTAAAACGTCGCATTAAAATGCTCCTATCAAATTCCCCCACACTTAGCTTTTGCTAGTCCCTTAGCAAAATCACACTAAGACTTAACAGAAATTAAAGACTCTAAACATACAAAGACTCTATAGCCCTTCAACTTTTTGTCTCAGCAATCTCTTACTTTCACAACACCAAGATTAGCACTTCACCAAGAATAAATGTTTAGGCATTCGAGAGTTAATTAAAACACATAAGTTACATATACACAAGTAGGACTTGGTTGGAACAATGGTGATGGTTTCTGTTAAGCATGCTTCAAACAAGTATGATTCAAATCTCACAAGTTATATCCCTCTTTCTTCTCTCAGATCATGGCAATGCTTAAAAGCTTATACACTCAAGTATATGTGAAAGATAACAAGTATATCACATAATGTAAGAAACGAAAGCACATGTATAATTTTCTTTAGAGATCTCATGAAGGATACCAACTACTTGCACAGATGGACCCAAGCCATAGGTTCAACTCTTGTAACTCATCTCCACATCAAGGGCTGTCCCATCTTAAGGATCAAGAAGGTCTTCTCAAAGGTTGTAATGGGGCTAGGGCTTAAGGTTTAAAGAAATGAAAGGTAAGGATTTATCAAAGTGTCCTAAAAACCTAGCAGAGCATATGTAGATGTAGAGACCACAAGAAATCCACCAAGGCATTGCAAAAACGTCACTTTCCCTAGGGGTAACATAAAAGGGGCCTAATGTCTTTATGTTGGGCCCAATCTTCATTGTAAACTTCCCCTGAACTATAGTGAATGGACAAAGGCCAAATTTTTCGATAGTGGGCCTTCAATTCAAAGTAAACTCCAAAGTTACTAAGTATGGAGGACTAAAATCCATAAACCTTTTCTTTCTTTTAGCCGTACACATTTTTTTTTTTTTTTTCTTTTTATTTTTCACGGCTTTCACAAATATTCTTCTTTCATGGACAAGTCTACCCCCACACTTGAACTTTCACCTCTTCTCAATTTTCATCCTTAGCACCAAACCCACGAAGTATGTCTCAAAAGATAGCTCCACTAAGTTCTTAGAACAAAGGGTAGGGTTTTAACTATACTAAGCTTCATGGTTAAGGGTTTTAAGGGTGATGAATGAAAAGGCTCAATGTAGGCTCAAAGGGGCTTATCTAGGGGAGTCCCACGACGGGCACAATTAGGGACACAGGTTTATTTGGCAATGGTGGAAATTCCTAGGGTGCCTCTATCCCTTCCAGAATCAGGGTCATGTATTGACAAACGTCTCAACAAGCACAAGAGTGAATTCTAGCATTCTCTAGTCCATCAAACTTAATCTATGGCAAGCAATCAATCAAATGAAGAATAATGAGATCATCAAAATATCGCCAAGAAAATAAGAATATATTTTTCATTTCACTCCAAGAAAAAGGGACATGGCTCAATTATCTCACATGGGCTTATATGAATCAAAACTCATCCTAACATGCTCATATTCTGTACCAAAGTTTTCGAATCCATATCCACTACAAGGCACACATTTTTCATATATCTCAATTAACCAAAGAATACCATGTTTAAAAATCATCTCAATCTTGTGATCCTCTTTTAGTCATGATTTTAGAGATATAGAATCATCCTAGACAGTTGAAAGGGCATCCTAAGACTCAAAACAAAAACAAAAGCAACGAAATTTTTTTTTTTTGACATTTTCCGATTTTTTGTATTTTTCAATATATGACTCAAGATAAAAGTGTAAATCCCTTCCCCCACACTTAAATATTGCATTGTCCTCAATGTAATCAATAAAAAGCATGCAATGAAACACTTAAGCATATAGGGATGAAATTTACGAAAATGACTACCAACATAAAGAAAAATTGGAGAAGTAAAAGGGAGAGATAAAACAAATCTGCGTTGATGACTCCTCCACAGCTACTTCAGAATTGGGTTGCCTCCCAAGCAGCGCTTAATGTTTATAGTCTTTCAGCCTAGACTTGTACCTCCATTTAATCCTCAGGGTTTGGAACGTTTTGGAGGGGTACATCCTCCACTTCATGTTCCACAAATGCCTCATAGTAAGGCTTCAAGCGATGGCCATTCACTTTGAACTCATTGCTTGTATGTTCACTCTTTATCTGCACAGCTCCATGAGGAAACACATGAGTGATAACAAAAGGTCCAATCCAACGAGAACGAAGCTTACCTGGTGATGCGGCTGAAATAGCCTCACAATTTAACCCTGCAAAATGTAGTTGTCAGTATAGGATAAGCAGGGATCGTTCAGTCCGGGGATTGTAGGGTACACCTACACAAAAAGGTCAATTAACAAATAAAAGAATAAAATGGGGGGTTTTGAAAGTTGGTTTCTAATCTACTTAAAATAAAAACAAAACAAATAAAACTATATACAATGATCGACTTCCCTAACCTAGACCAATACCACTCAGAAATTACTAAGTGTAAAAACAGAAAATCCATTTCAACATGCTACAAAAATGTGCCCATCTTTAATGCCTAGATAAGAGCTCAAATGAAAAGCCTCAGCGGATCAATCCACTTATCTGATTCGTTCTAATGTAGGCTTGGATCGGAAAAGTCCTTACCAAGCCTAATACTACTAATTTTCGAAAACACTCAGCGTAATTCTCTTAACTAGTAGTATTATCTAACCCTCGAATCAACTCACACGTGCAAATTAACCATTAGACATAGAATTTAACACGTAATTTCCAGAATCGTTTAACCATTGAACATAGTTTTTACCACTTTTTAGAACTAATTGCTACTTGTTTAACTCAGCGCCTTAACAAATAACAATTACTCTTGGCAAATTAAGAAAACACACAAGAACTCTCACCATTATTCTAGCATGCAAACTTATTAACCTAACTCTGAAAATTACCTAAACACGTAAAAGGGCACAAGATTGTAACATGCATCATAAAAGAATTCTCAAAATTAACTCAATAATAAACTGAAAATCTCAAAAATATTAATAAAATATTCTGAAAATTTCATGTCTCCAATTACACAACTCACAAATTGAAACACACAAAACCGAAACAAAAATTATAAATAGAGTCATAGTTACACTTTGAAGCTTTCCTCAGCGGCTTAGCAACAAGGTGATGAACTCGTCTCTGCTTTGGTGGTGGAGCGTCCTTGACTCAGCGCCTTAGAGCTTTGTAGATTGATGGATGGATGGTGGTCACGGTCTTGTAAGATATGGAGGTTTGAGGAGTGAATTGGGTAGTCTTGGAATGATCTTGGCTGGGAAGTGATCTTGGCTGGGAAGTGATGCAAATTCAGTTCTGGACGTTGCCTATTTATAGGGGAGCATTGGTTGGCTTTCCCAACTGAAACGTCTTCTTTATGGCCTTAACTCCTCTCATAATGGGCCAATTCCTTTAATTTCCAAGCTGAAACATAAACTCTTATTTATTTTTCCAGCTGAAACATCTTTTTCTTTTATTCCTCAACTGAAAACGTCTTTCTCTTATTTATTTTCCAGCTGAAACATCTTTTTTTTTATTCCTCAACTGAAAACATCTTTTCTCCTTTATTTCCCTTCTTCATTGCTTGGTCATTTATCTTAATGCTTTATTTTATGACTCCATCATTGCTGTTTCCAAGAGTTCAACCAGGCAACGTTTCCTACAACAAGCAGGAGAATATCAGAATTTTCTAGAGAAAATAAAGGAAAATTAAAATGTAAAGACCGCAAAAATAGTTGACAGTTAGGAATCCTGATCCAGCTAGGATTTTTCATGAATTTTACTTTTTCCGCCTATTTCACTCCAAACACTCAACAAGACTTTCAAAATGACTTAATGACTCAAAACACTAAACTAAGGGAGAAATAAGGCTAAAATGAGGCACATAATTAATAACACCGTCACACTTTTTTGCTCCTATCAACTACCCCACACTTAGCTTTTGCTAGTCCCTTAGCAAAACAAAAATACAAAACAAAACAACGACTCAACAAAAAAACAAGTAAATGACTCTACTTCCCCTAACTGTTGTCTCAGAGACTCCAAACTCATGGCTTTCAAGTTAAACACTTAATCAAAATTGCATACATAATTCCATGGTTAATAAACCTGTGACATGCATATGACTAAGCAAGATATGGAGAACTTAAGTTATACAGTGAATGATAGCATGTTTCGAACAAGTCCAATCCAAACTCACAGGGCATACTCTCGATTTTTCTCTCAGAAATGGCTATGCTTAAAAGCTTCACTCTCAAGTATATGCAAGAGAATAAATTGTAAGGCAACAAACAGCTTGCATATTTCATCAATAAATGCATTTTGTGAAGAATTATTAAAGACCTCATGAAATGACTAAGTGCACAAATGGACCTAAACCATAAGCTCGACTGCGTACCTGACTCCACTAACCAAAGACTGCCCATCTCAAGGATCAAGTTAGCACTTAAAACAGGTTGTAATGGGGCTAAGCTAGGGTTCTCGAAATGAAGATTAAGGATACAAAAATCCTAAGGACCTAGCAGAGCACATAAGGACCACCTTATGTCATCATTTTTGTAGACCAAATATCATTGTTTTGGGCCAAACCTTCACTCTAACCAACATGGGAATGGACAAAGGCATAATTTTCAACTTTGAGCCTTCTACAAATTTGAAAGTCCAAAACCACACTTCAACAATTTCCCAAGAGTTTTCTTTTCAATTTTTCTTCTATTTTGCCGCTTTTCTTTCTTTCTTTTTCATTTTCATTTTCTTTCATTTTTTTTTTTACGGCAAATTTTTTTTTTCTCTTCTTTTTTTCTTGGATTTTCCCCACCCCACACTTGTCTTTCATCGTCACCCCTACATACTATGTTATGCTCTACTAAGTCCCTAAGACAAGGGTAGAGATATCCTGTACTAAGCTCATGGTAGGGTAGTGAGGGTGATGAAACAAAGGTTTTCAACGTAGGCTCAAAGGGGTTCATTCTAAGGAGTCCCACGACGGGCACAGTTGGGGACACATGCTTGTTTGGCTATGGTGGTTACCCTAATGCCTTCTATCCTATCCAGGATCAGTGCATATTATGGCATACAAGTTTTGACAGTCACAACAGTCGAGTTCTAGTACTCTCTAGTCCATTAAAATCTATGGCACATGATCATTGGATTTCAAAGAATGATGAGGTTTTGCAAATACAGCCATGAAATTCTAGAATTATCAATTAAGCACTCAAAAAGAAAGTATTTTAGCTCAACAACTCACTTAGGGTCAAATGAATCAGACTTAATCCTAGCATGCTTAATGAACCAAGTTACAATCCTATCTCAAATCTTCATACAAGCATTACAATGTCGATTAACCACAGAATTCAATTAAGTCCTATTTCGATTGTGAAAACCTTCAGCCATGAATTCAGAGACATGTTCATCCTAGACATTAGATGCATCCTAAGACTCAAACACACAAAAAGACTCTATAAAACCAACTTCTTTTTTTTTTCTTTTTTCTTTTTTTAACTGAAATAAAGGTGTAAACCCACCCCACACTTAGAATCTACATTGTCTTAATGTAGGCAAAAAGTATGGTATATAGACCCTAAATATGGGGGGCTACGAAAATAAGGGAAGGGTAAAATAAACAAACAAACAAACAAAGACCCAAGTACAATTCAACCTAAGCAAGTGAAGGGATAGAAATGTCAAACTCTCGTTGATGGCTCCTTCACAGCTTCGTTTGAAATGGGTTGCCTCCCATGCAGCGCATAATATTTATAGTCCTTCAGCCTGGACTTTTCTCCTTGTTCACACGTGCTCATTCCTTGGGTCAAGTGTTATAACATATACAAGGTTAGGAATACAAACATTATGCCTTTCCTACTATCTAAGTTACTTTTACATTTACATACTTAGGTACTGGAACAGAGGACCTCAGTGTGCAATGGGACTATAGAACAGCTACCCTCGATAAGGTCATGTTTAATCCAATATACCTTAAACATGTCACACATCATTTTTTTTTTCAAGTTTGTTATAAACTTAGTTAATATCTCAATTGATTCTAAGTTGTAAGTCGAGCCCAATAGAAACCACTACTATTGGTGAGATACGATATAGGGATAGTCGCCCAGACATAAGTCTCTTTCCTTTGTTTCAGAAGGCCGGATGGCCAGATTAAGAGGTAAGTGAGAGGGAGGACTCATTTTGGTGATACTACGGAGGCTACTCCCTCATTGAGGTTTAGGCCCCTATTGGCTACTCCCACATAGTGGTTTAGGCTCATTCTATAGTATCTCTGAGATCCAATTGAACCCATCACCCAGGGTCTCAACCTAAGACACCATCCGTATGCCCCTTACTCAGCTGGGAAATTAACTTATATGTTAGACCGTTCTCCAAGTGCTAATAAAGGCCGCCCTCAACCTCAAGAGACCTTAGTAAGGTACTAATGAAGGGTTTAGGCCAATATTAACAAAAGGGCCCTTGTCTACTCATACGATTTTACACACTTACAACAATTAAGTATTTAGCTGAATTCATATCCACATACAATTTTACAACAATTAAGTAAATTAATCTAAATGAAACACATACAATTTACAATATGCTTAAAAAAACAACTTCTACAAATTGTACAACAATGATAAAAGACATGCTTAATTTTGTAACACTCATAAAACTTAAACTAAATCACAATTAAAGGTTGGCCTAACCGAAATCGCAATTTGTCACCATTCCACAAGTGTAGTACAAAAATTAGCATGCATTCTATATACAACAAAATCGATGACACTTTAAGTGCAAGGGATTTTAACAATCCCCGGCAACGGCGCCAAAAATTGATGCGGCTGAAATAGCCTCACAATTTAACCCTGCAAAATGTAGTTGTCAGTATAGGATAAGCAGGGATCGTTCAGTCCGGGGATTGTAGGGTACACCTACACAAAAAGGTCAATTAACAAATAAAAGAATAAAATGGGGGGTTTTGAAAGTTGGTTTCTAATCTACTTAAAATAAAAACAAAACAAATAAAACTATATACAATGATCGACTTCCCTAACCTAGACCAATACCACTCAGAAATTACTAAGTGTAAAAACAGAAAATCCATTTCAACATGCTACAAAAATGTGCCCATCTTTAATGCCTAGATAAGAGCTCAAATGAAAAGCCTCAGCGGATCAATCCACTTATCTGATTCGTTCTAATGTAGGCTTGGATCGGAAAAGTCCTTACCAAGCCTAATACTACTAATTTTCGAAAACACTCAGCGTAATTCTCTTAACTAGTAGTATTATCTAACCCTCGAATCAACTCACACGTGCAAATTAACCATTAGACATAGAATTTAACACGTAATTTCCAGAATCGTTTAACCATTGAACATAGTTTTTACCACTTTTTAGAACTAATTGCTACTTGTTTAACTCAGCGCCTTAACAAATAACAATTACTCTTGGCAAATTAAGAAAACACACAAGAACTCTCACCATTATTCTAGCATGCAAACTTATTAACCTAACTCTGAAAATTACCTAAACACGTAAAAGGGCACAAGATTGTAACATGCATCATAAAAGAATTCTCAAAATTAACTCAATAATAAACTGAAAATCTCAAAAATATTAATAAAAATATTCTGAAAATTTCATGTCTCCAATTACACAACTCACAAATTGAAACACACAAAACCGAAACAAAAATTATAAATAGAGTCATAGTTACACTTTGAAGCTTTCCTCAGCGGCTTAGCAACAAGGTGATGAACTCGTCTCTGCTTTGGTGGTGGAGCGTCCTTGACTCAGCGCCTTAGAGCTTTGTAGATTGATGGATGGATGGTGGTCACGGTCTTGTAAGATATGGAGGTTTGAGGAGTGAATTGGGTAGTCTTGGAATGATCTTGGCTGGGAAGTGATCTTGGCTGGGAAGTGATGCAAATTCAGTTCTGGACGTTGCCTATTTATAGGGGAGCATTGGTTGGCTTTCCCAACTGAAACGTCTTCTTTATGGCCTTAACTCCTCTCATAATGGGCCAATTCCTTTAATTTCCAAGCTGAAACATAAACTCTTATTTATTTTTCCAGCTGAAACATCTTTTTCTTTTATTCCTCAACTGAAAACGTCTTTCTCTTATTTATTTTCCAGCTGAAACATCTTTTTTTTTATTCCTCAACTGAAAATATCTTTTCTCCTTTATTTCCCTTCTTCATTGCTTGGTCATTTATCTTAATGCTTTATTTTATGACTCCATCATTGCTGTTTCCAAGAGTTCAACCAGGCAACGTTTCCTACAACAAGCAGGAGAATATCAGAATTTTCTAGAGAAAATAAAGGAAAATTAAAATGTAAAGACCGCAAAAATAGTTGACAGTTAGGAATCCTGATCCAGCTAGGATTTTTCATGAATTTTACTTTTTCCGCCTATTTCACTCCAAACACTCAACAAGACTTTCAAAATGACTTAATGACTCAAAACACTAAACTAAGGGAGAAATAAGGCTAAAATGAGGCACATAATTAATAACACCGTCACACTTTTTTGCTCCTATCACCTGGGAAGAGTTTGAGACGAGAATGGAAGAGAAGAACTTTTTGACCCACAACAAAAGTCTTTCTTCGAATCATTTTGTCATGGAATGCCTTAGTCTTATCCTTGTAAATTTTAGCACTTTCAAAGGCATCATTCCTTATCTCCTCTAACTCTTGCAATTGCAACTTCCTATGAAGCCCAGCTGCATCCATATCCATGTTGAACTGCTTCACAGCCCACCAAGCTTTGTGCTCCAACTCCACAGGTAAATGGCATGGTTTGCCATAGACAATTCGATATGGTGACATACCTATGGGAGTTTTGTATGCAGTTCTGTAGGCCCACAAAGCATCCTCTAGACGCAAGGACCAGTCCTTCCTGTTGGGGTTCACAGTCTTCTCCAATATCCCCTTAATCTGACGATTAGAGACCTCAGCCTGCCCACTAGTTTGTGGGTGATAAGGTGTAGAAACCTTATGTGTGACATCATATCTCTTCAAGAGAGCCTCAATCGTCCGATTGCAAAAATGGGATCCTCCATCACTAATGAGAACTCTAGGCATTCCAAACCTGCTAAAGATGTTAGACTTGATAAAATCTGCAACAACCTTAGAGTCATTAGTTCTAGTGGCCTTTGCTTCCACCCATTTGGAAACATAGTCCACTGCAAGTAAGATATAGAGAAACCCAAAAGATGAAGGGAAAGGTCCCATGAAATCTATACCCCAGACATCAAATATTTCAACAGTTATTATATTGGACAATGGCATTTGATCTCTAGGACCTAGATTTCCTGTTCTTTGGCACTTATCACAAGTTAAACAATAGGCATGTGCATCCCTAAATAATGTTGGCCAATAGAACCCAGACTCTAGCACCTTAAACGCAGTCTTCTTAGACCCAAAGTGTCCCCACATGCTTTAGAGTGGCAAAAGAAAGTATAGCATTATGTTCATGTTCAGGCACACATCTCCTAATCAATTGATCAGAGCAATACTTCCACAAATAAGGTTCATCCCAAACATATTGCTTAACAGTTTTCTTAAGCCTATCCCTATGAGCACGTGACATGGTATCAGGAATCTTTCTAGACACAATATAATTCACAATGTCCGCATACCATGGTTCACTTACCTGGATTCCAAAGAGTTGTTCATCTGGAAACGTCTCCACCAGAGGGAGACGGTCTTCTGCGTGCACCAAACGACTCAAGTGGTCAGCTACCACGTTTTCACTACCCTTCTTGTCCTTGATTTCCACATCAAACTCTTGCAAGAGTAGGATCCATCTGATAAGCCTTGGTTTCGCCTCCTTCTTGGTCATCAAGTATTTCAAAGCTGCATGGTCAGTAAAGATAGTAACTTTGGTACCAAGTAAGTAAGAGCGAAACTTCTCAAGGGCAAAGACAACTGCAAGGAGCTCTTTCTCTGTGGTGGAGTAATTCATTTGTGCATCATTGAGAGTCCTTGAGGCGTAGTAGATGGCATAGGGCAGCTTTTCCTTCCTTTGTCCCAAAACGGCTCCAACTGCGTAGTCAGAGGCATCACACATTAACTCAAAGGGCAAGGACCAGTCTGGAGGTAACATGATGGGGGCAGATGTCAACAACTCCTTAAGCTTGTCAAAAGCTTCTTGACACTCCTTGTCAAAGTGAAAGGGCACATCCTTCTGGAGTAGTTGACATAAGGGTCTCGAAATTTTGGAGAAGTCCTTGATGAACCTCCTGTAAAAACCTGCATGACCAAGGAAAGAACGAATCTCTCTCACAGAAGTGGGAGAGGGTAAGTGACGCACAATATCAACCTTGGC
This sequence comes from Rosa chinensis, assembly GCF_002994745.2. NCBI lineage: Eukaryota > Viridiplantae > Streptophyta > Magnoliopsida > Rosales > Rosaceae > Rosa > Rosa chinensis. The sequence continues at coordinate 150,121 of NW_020126820.1, read as the reverse complement.
TTTATCAACCTCTATACCCCTAGCAGAGACAATATGTCCTAGAACTATTCCTTGTTTAACCATAAAATGGCATTTTTCCCAGTTTAAGACAAGGTTAGTTTCCATGCAACGTTTCAGAATTATCTCCAGATTATTAAGACAATCATCAAAATTCTTTCCAAAAACTGAAAAGTCATCCATGAATACCTCTATGATTTTCTCAATATAATCTGAAAAGATACTTACCATACACCTCTGAAAGGTACCTGGAGCGTTGCAAAGTCCGAAGGGCATACGTCTATAGGCAAACGTTCCAAAGGGGCAAGTGAAGGTTGTCTTCTCTTGATCTTCATTTGCAATTGCAATCTGGTTGTAACCAGAGTATCCATCCAGGAAGCAGTAGTAGTCATGTCCAGCTAGGCGCTCAAGCATCTGGTTGATAGGAGCATTTTAATGCGACGTTTTAACTGCATTTCCCTACACTTTTCTGCGCCATTTCCTTGAGAAATCCCTGTTTGGGAAAGTTTCCATTCTTTGATTGGGAAAGTTCCTTATTGTAGAAAGTTTCCATTTTTGTCTTCATTTTTCATTTCTCATTTCTCATTTCTCATTTTTCATTTCTCATTTCTGGAAAGTTTCTATTTTTCATTTTTAGTAAGTTTCTATTTTCATTTTTTAGAAAGTTTCTATTTTAAGTATAGTTTCTATTTTCAGGACCTCCGAGCTAGAAAGTGGAAATGAACGCACGAATGGAAAGAGGAGCTTGCGAACATCAAGACGAACGAACATGAGAGAAAATGGCCCACACATTTGAGCAGAAATGAAGAAACAAGCTTTCCTAGTCCAACCAGGAAATCCTACAAAATGGAGGAAGGCTTCCCTAGCAAGTTTCCAACGCAACCATGAAAAAGAAATGGAAAAATATTGTGTTTTGCGTTGGAAAATGAGAAGGCTTAAAGATGAAGCAACGAGGCCCAAGAACTCTTTGGATTTTCGGCAAATTGGATAAAGGCCCATCAAAGCCCATATATTTAGGGTTTATGACGCATGAATAAACCCTAGGGAGTGTTGCCGTTCAAAGCAAGAGAAAAACAAGGAAAGTGGCGTGAAAATCAGAATTATGTGTGGAGATTTTCTAGGGAGATTCTCTAGGGCTATTTTTATGGAAAGAAAATACTTGGAGATATTCCCTAGAAGTTTTGCCGTGAAAAAGGAAGAGATAAACAAGGGAGGACGCCAAAACCCTAGGGTTTTGGACGGCAAAGATATTCCCTAGAGATTTTTAAGGAAAGAGAAAAAGGTGGAGACCAAGGAAAGATCAAAAGAAGTCTAGATACATTCCTACATTCCCTAAAGAGTTTTGGCCGAATTTGGAAGCATAAAATCAGAAATTATCTCTTTATTTCGGCAAGAATTATTTAGGGAATTAATATTGGAATTTTGTGATTGGTTGCACCACCTCATAGGGCTTATGTGGCAAGAATTCATTGGAGGAAATTATGTGGAGGAAGCAAGCACATGCCGTGAACATCTCTAGGGTTTTGGACGGCTTGGACACCTAGGGGCCGTCCCCTATATATTCCTACACTTTCTCAACGTCAAAGGTTCCGAATTCCACACTTTTGCGTTTATACTTTGAGAAAATAATTCAGAAATCTCTCTAGCCTAGCCGTGTTCTTCTCCATCCTCTAGGGCAACCACGAAGTGCAAGCAAGGCCAAGGAAGAAGAAGACAAGCCGTGCACACCATCCACCCTCCACCTTGAAGATTGCTTTCGAAATTCAAGAGACCACATCATCACTTCATTCATCTCATCTTCATCACGGTGTAATCCGATTCTCCTTGTACCTTTGCTTTGTATTTTCGTTGGTTTTGCCTTAGTTGACACATATGTATGAACAAGTATTGTTTTCTGAAATTTTATGATGAATTGTTAATTTTCAGATTCATATATTGCGATTTATGGTTGCTTTTGTGTGAGTGTTTGATTAAATTTGCATGATAGAAATCTTTTGTATGATTATCTTGAATGGTTCGAAACATTTAGGGTTCTTATGTGATTGTTGCTACGAATTTGAGAACATGAATCAACTTTTTGGTTTTGTGTTCTTGAATCGATAAGTAGTAAAGGTTTTGTACAAAAACCGAATTTAATCAAAGAAGATTGCAATTAGGTGGACTTTTTCATACTAAGTTGCACATTTGAGTTGATAGCCTTTCTAGGTGTTTATTGCGTTAAACATGACATGATTGACTAGCTTTCTAGGGCTTGATTGCATGTTTGATAGAATTAATCTAGGTGCTTTCGCTTAGGTTAATTAGCATTGAAAGTACAATATGGGAAATTGTTTGCTTTTGAACGTTTCACATGATCAACTCCTCTTGCATGACTATGATGAACAATGATGAACTTGAATCAATTTTAATCATGAGTTTCGACTTTGATCTTTGTTCTTACATTCCATTTATATTTTTATGTTTTTGCATTTTAATTATTTAGTTAGCTTTTATTTTCGAAAATAGAAAACCAAAATCAAAAATCCCCCCTTTTTCGTAAATATGTATATATTTGTTTTATTTTTGTAAATATTATACTTTGTTTTAATTTTAATTGTTTAATTGTTTGATAATGACAGGTGTACCCTCAATCCCCGGAATAGAACGATCCCTATTTACTTTATACTACTAATGACATTTCAGGGTTAAATTGGTCGCTCGATAAAAGCGACATCAATTTTTGGCGCCGTTGCCGGGGATTGAAAAATCATTTGCCATTTTGTGAATATGTGTTTTGTTTATATTGTGACCGAAAAAAAAAAAAAAATTTTACTTGTTTATTTTGTAATTGTCGAAATTTAGTTAATTACTTACTTAGGTTGTTATTTTTATTGTTGAATATGAATTTTAATTGTGAGTTGTAAATTAAAGAAGGAATAGGTGAAGTCGTGTTTATTAATATTGGCCTAAACCCCTTATTGGTACCTAGTCCAGGTCCCTTAAGGTTGAGGGCGGCCTTTATTAACATTCATTGAACTGTCTTCACACTTAGGACCTTTTATATCCAAGTAAGTATAGCCTATGTGGGATGGTGTCTAGGAAGGGGACAACGCTCATGACTGGTTCTTGAATCCAGAAGTGCGTGCAAATGAGCCTAAACCACAATGTGGGAGTAGCTCATGCCAAAATGGATTCTACCTCTCGTGGTCGCCCTCCCCTACCTGGCCATTTCAGTAAGGTTGCCCAAAGGATGTAGGAGAGACTTAGTGTCTTGACGATTATACTTGGGCCGCACGTCCACTTGATTTACCGCTTGGAATTTAATTCGAAATCAATGGTATTTATAACAAAAGAAAATGTTGTGATGCACCTAAGGTATATTGGATTAAACATAGTCTTGAAAAGGGTTGCTGTTTCAGTCCCATTGCACATCGAGACTCCCTGTTCCCGTACCTAAGTGTTGAAAATAATTGTAAAGAAAAGGAAAGAATAGAAGTAATTTTACTTAATTTCGTAAAAAAAAAAAAAAAAAAAAAAAAAAAAAAAAAAAAAAAAAAAAAAAAAGAAAAGAAAAAAAATAATAATAATAATTAGATGTGAATAGTGACGTTTTGTTTGTTTGTGTGAAAGTTTTGTGTAAATGGTGTCTAATCTTGTAAACAAAAGAAGTTTAAAGAATTAATTGCAAATATTGTTAAATTCTTGATTGTTATAAGTGTGTAAAATCGTATGAGTAGATAAGGGCCCTTTTGTTAATATTGGCCTTAACCCTTCATTAGTGCCCTTCTAAGGTCTTATGAGGTTGAGGGCGGCTTTTATTAGCATTTGGAGAACTGTCTAACACATGAGTCCTTTCCAAGCTGAGTAAGGGGCATATAGGTGGTGTCTTAGGTTGAGACCCTGGGTGATGGGTTCAAATTGGATCTCAGAGATACTATAGACCGTGCGTAAACCACAATGTGGGAGTAGCCAATAGGGGCCTAAACCTCAATGAGGGAGTAGCCTCCGTAGTGTCACCAAAATGAGTCCTCCCTCTCACTTACCTCTTAATCTGGCCATCTAGCCTTCTGAAACAAAGGGAAGTGACTTATGTCTAGGCGACTATCCCTAGATCGTATCTCACCAATAGTAGTGGTTTCTATTGGGCTCGACTTACAACTTGTAATCAATTGAGATATTAACTTTATTTTGTAAAGATAATAAGATACTTGAACATAACCTCCACTTGTAAATTGTGTTGTTTTGTACATTTTATACTTGTATAAACTTCTTACGTGGTTTATTTGTGAAAAGATTGTGGATAGTTTGTAATTTATACTTCTCTTTATACTTGTATAAATCATAAATAGTAAAGTCGTGAATAGTAACTTGTGAATAGTGACTCGTGAATAGTAAGGTTGATGTATAAATCACTAATTTGTAATTAACTCACTTTATACTTTGCTAACTTCTTTGAATTTTGATGATGTTCAGGATTCCTATGAATGACCGAGCCTTTTAGATCCTCTACACTAAAGGAAATTGAAGCAAGGCTCGCTCGCTTGAAGGGTCCTTCACTTCTTGAGCAGACAAGCCCTTCCCCTTCGACACACAGAGGGTACATCTTTAACGAACAAGGGAAGAGGACCTACTGTTCTGAGGAGTCTACATCACCTACACCAAGTCCATCTCCTCCTTCACGTTCACCTTCACCTGTGATTTCGTCCAACTCTACACCACCACCTTCACCACCACCTGAAGAAGTCGAAAAAGAGAGAATGGCATCTATTAGGGAACTTTCCACTGCAACTGTTGAAGGAGGACCCCCTACAGGCATAGTATACCCTCCCCCTGCAGCTGGAAGACAAGCAGAGTTTGAGCTAAAGAGTGGTTTGTTGCACAAGCTCCCTATCTTCCATGGACTTAATATGGAGGACGCTAACAAGCATGTTCGAGAATTTCAATCTGTTTGTGCAAACATGCAACCACAAGGGGCAGATGAGAACCTTCTTAAGATGAGAGCATTTCCATTCTCTCTAGCTGATAGAGCCAAGGATTGGCTATATGAACTCCCTGCAGGACGTATCACCTCATGGGAAACAATGAGAAAGGCCTTCTTGGAGAAATACTTCCCAGCTTCTAAGGTCATCACACTCAGGAAGAAGCTCAGTGGAATAGAGCAAGCCCATGATGAGTCCTATGCTGCCTACTATGAGAGGTTCAATTCCCTACTTGCACAATGTCCTCAACATCAGATGAAGGATGAGACCCTACTCACATGTTTCTATGAAGGACTCTTACCCTTGGAAAGGCAAATGTTGGATGCTGCAGCTGGAGGAGCTTTTGTGGATAAGTCCCCTACAGTTGGGAAGGAGCTTATAGCTAATCGTGCTTTGAACTCCCAACAATATGAGGGAGTAGGACACTCTACTCGTAGGGTGCATGAGATGAGCAAGAATACTGCAATTGAGGACCAACTGAATAAGCTTACTCTACTCATGAATCAAGTGGTAAGTTCCAAAGGACCAAGTGCAACAATAGCTTGTGGGGTATGCTCTATGCAAGGGCATGTTACAGATCAGTGCCCTCAACTTAATGAGAATGGAGGATGGGAATCTGCAAATGCTATTGGAGGATATCAAGGAGGATACCAAGGAGGACCTCAACGTCCTAGACATGACCCTTACTCCAATACGTACAACCCAGGATGGAGGGACCATCCCAACTTCAAGTGGACTAACAATGATAACGTTCAGAATCCTCTTGGTGGGAACTTCCAACGTCCTCAAGGGCCTTCATTCCAAGGATCATCTTTTCAAAGGCCCTACATGCCCCTCCTCAACAGAACTCAGGACCTTCAATGTCTCACTATGACAAAACGTTGGAAGCCTTGACTAGTTCCACCCAGGCCTTGACAAACTCTACTCAAGCTTTGATTCAAGGACAACAGACCCACACTAAGGATATTGCAGATCTTAAGAAACAGATGGGCCAAGTCGTGGACTTCATAAGCAAGATTCATGAGACTGGGAAGCTTCCTAGTGGCACAATACCTAACCCTAAGGGTAATGTGGAGAATGCATCAGTTGTGACTACGAGGAGTGGGAGACCATTTGTGGATCCACCCAAGCAACCCAAGAAGGTCCAAATGAGCATAGAAATTGAGGAAGACCAAGAACCCACCAAGTTGGGTATTGAGAAGGACCCTGCAACGTCAAAGGAAGAGACCAAGGCATCCTCATCTTTAAAGGCAAAACCGGAAATCAAAGGTAATAATTCTAACTTATCAAATTCGGTTATTGCTAACCCTTCTTCTTCTTGCATGCCCTTCCCACGCAGGTTTGCCCAATCTAAGAAGGATGAAAGTGACCAGGCCATCTTGGAAACTTTCAAGAAGGTGCAAGTAAACCTACCCCTCCTAGAGGCCATCAAGCAAGTCCCTAAGTATGCCAAGTTCCTCAAAGAGCTTTGCACTACTAGGAGAGTAAACCGTGAAAAGGAGGTGGTAAAGGTAAGTGAGAATGTCTCTGCCCTAATTCAGAGGAAGATTCCTCCAAAGTGTAAGGATCCTGGAAGCTTTACTATTCCGTGTACTATTGGTAACTCTAGATTTAAGAATGCCATGCTAGACCTAGGTGCATCTGTTAATGTTATGCCCTATTCTGTTTATGAAACCCTAGGTCTAGGGGAACTCAAATCTGACAATGTTATCATTCAGTTAGCTGACAGATCCAATGCATACCCTAGAGGTTTGTTGGAGGATGTGCTTGTACAGGTTAACCATCTTATCTTCCCAGCTGATTTTTATGTATTGGAAATGGAGGACTCCCCTGTAAGTTCCACTCCATTGCTTTTGGGACGTCCTTTCTTAAGGACAGCTAGGACGAAGATTGATGTGTATGAAGGCTCTCTTACAATGGAGTTCGATGGTGACATTATTGGCTTTAACATCTTTGAAGCCATGAGGTATCCCCTAGAGGTTAATGATTGTTTTTCTGCTGACATTTTGGATGAACTTGCGCAGAAAATGTTTGATGTTATGCATGAGGATACCCTAGTCACTACCCTTGAGAGTGGGGTAGGCTATACAAAGGAAGGCGTCACCATCTCAGAGGACAAGTTGAAAGACACTTGTGAGGATAAAATCATTGAAAACGTCTCCTTCCTTGAGGCATCACCCTTTATAGGTAAGTCTGTTTCTCCATTGTCCATTCAGTTATCCACTAACAAGACTTTACCTTCAGTGGTCCAGGCCCCAGAACTTGAGCTAAAACCTCTTCCAGACCATTTGAAGTATGTCTACTTAGGGGACAAGGAAACCTTGCCAGTGATTGTGTCCTCTGCACTAACAACTCCACAAGAAGAGAAGTTGGTGGAAATGTTGAAGCAACACAAGACCGCCATAGGATGGACATTGGCGGATATCAAGGGAATCAGCCCTACAACTTGCGTCCACAGGATACTTCTAGAGGAGGGGTCTAAACCCACTAGAGAGGCTCAACGTCGTCTCAACCCTCCAATGATGGAAGTAGTGAAGAAGGAGGTTATCAAACTCCTTGATTGTGGGGTAATCTACCCTATTTCTGACTCCAAGTGGGTCTCTCCAGTTCAGGTCGTGCCCAAGAAGTCTGGGATCACTGTGGTAAAGAATGCTGATAACGAACTGGTGCCCCAAAGGACAGTAACAGGCCACAGAGTATGCATTGACTATAGGAGGCTCAACGCAACCACAAGGAAAGACCACTTTCCTCTGCCATTCATTGACCAGATGCTTGAGCGCCTAGCTGGACATGACTACTACTGCTTCCTGGATGGATACTCTGGTTACAACCAGATTGCAATTGCAAATGAAGATCAAGAGAAGACAACCTTCACTTGCCCCTTTGGAACGGTTGCCTATAGACGTATGCCTTTCGGACTTTGCAACGCTCCAGGTACCTTTCAGAGGTGTATGGTAAGTATCTTTTCAGATTATATTGAGAAAATCATAGAGGTATTCATGGATGACTTTTCAGTTTTTGGAAAGAATTTTGATGATTGTCTTAATAATCTGGAGATAATTCTGAAACGTTGCATGGAAACTAACCTTGTCTTAAACTGGGAAAAATGCCATTTTATGGTTAAACAAGGAATAGTTCTAGGACATATTGTCTCTGCTAGGGGTATAGAGGTTGATAAAGCCAAGGTTGATATTGTGCGTCACTTACCCTCTCCCACTTCTGTGAGAGAGATTCGTTCTTTCCTTGGTCATGCAGGTTTTTACAGGAGGTTCATCAAGGACTTCTCCAAAATTTCGAGACCCTTATGTCAACTACTCCAGAAGGATGTGCCCTTCCACTTTGACAAGGAGTGTCAAGAAGCTTTTGACAAGCTTAAGGAGTTGTTGACATCTGCCCCCATCATGTTACCTCCAGACTGGTCCTTGCCCTTTGAATTAATGTGTGATGCCTCTGACTACGCAGTTGGAGCCGTTTTGGGACAAAGGAAGGAAAAGCTGCCCTATGCCATCTACTACGCCTCAAGGACTCTCAATGATGCACAAATGAACTACTCCACCACAGAGAAAGAGCTCCTTGCAGTTGTCTTTGCCCTTGAGAAGTTTCGCTCCTATTTACTTGGTACCAAAGTTACTATCTTTACTGACCATGCAGCTTTGAAATACTTGATGACCAAGAAGGAGGCGAAACCAAGGCTCATCAGATGGATCCTACTCTTGCAAGAATTCGACGTGGAAATCAAGGACAAGAAGGGTAGTGAGAACGTGGTAGCTGACCACTTGAGTCGCTTAGTGCATGCAGAAGATTATCTCCCTCTGGTGGAGACATTTCCAGACGAGCAACTCTTTGGACTTCAGGTAAGTGAACCATGGTATGCAGACATTGTGAATTATATTGTGTCTAGAAAGATTCCTGATACCATGTCACGTGCTCATAGGGATAGGCTTAAGAAAACTGTTAAGCAATATGTTTGGGATGAACCTTATTTGTGGAAGTATTGCTCTGATCAATTGATTAGGAGATGTGTGCCTGAACATGAACATAATGCTATACTTTCTTTTTGCCACTCTAAAGCATGTGGGGGACACTTTGGGTCTAAGAAGACTGCGTTTAAGGTGCTAGAGTCTGGGTTCTATTGGCCAACATTATTTAGGGATGCACATGCCTATTGTTTAACTTGTGATAAGTGCCAAAGAACAGGAAATCTAGGTCCTAGAGATCAAATGCCATTGTCCAATATATAACTGTTGAAATATTTGATGTCTGGGGTATAGATTTCATGGGACCTTTCCCTTCATCTTTTGGGTTTCTCTATATCTTACTTGCAGTGGACTATGTTTCCAAATGGGTGGAAGCAAAGGCCACTAGAACTAATGACTCTAAGGTTGTTGCAGATTTTATCAAGTCTAACATCTTTAGCAGGTTTGGAATGCCTAGAGTTCTCATTAGTGATGGAGGATCCCATTTTTGCAATCGGACGATTGAGGCTCTCTTGAAGAGATATGATGTCACACATAAGGTTTCTACACCTTATCACCCACAAACTAGTGGGCAGGCTGAGGTCTCTAATCGTCAGATTAAGGGGATATTGGAGAAGACTGTGAACCCCAACAGGAAGGACTGGTCCTTGCGTCTAGAGGATGCTTTGTGGGCCTACAGAACTGCATACAAAACTCCCATAGGTATGTCACCATATCGAATTGTCTATGGCAAACCATGCCATTTACCTGTGGAGTTGGAGCACAAAGCTTGGTGGGCTGTGAAGCAGTTCAACATGGATATGGATGCAGCTGGGCTTCATAGGAAGTTGCAATTGCAAGAGTTAGAGGAGATAAGGAATGATGCCTTTGAAAGTGCTAAAATTTACAAGGATAAGACTAAGGCATTCCATGACAAAATGATTCGAAGAAAGACTTTTGTTGTGGGTCAAAAAGTTCTTCTCTTCCATTCTCGTCTCAAACTCTTCCCAGGTAAGCTTCGTTCTCGTTGGATTGGGCCTTTTGTTATCACTCATGTGTTTCCTCATGGAGCTGTGCAGATAAAGAGTGAACATACAAGCAACGAGTTCAAAGTGAATGGCCATCGCTTGAAGCCTTACTATGAGGCATTTGTGGAACATGAAGTGGAGGATGTACCCCTCCAAAACGTTCCAAACCCTGAGGATTAAATGGAGGTACAAGTCTAGGCTGAAAGACTATAAACATTAAGCGCTGCTTGGGAGGCAACCCAATTCTGAAGTAGCTGTGGAGGAATCATCAACGCAGATTTGTTTTCTCTCTCCCTTTTACTCCTCCAATTTTTCTTTATGTTGGTAGTCATTTTCGTAAATTTCATCCCTATATGCTTAAGTGTTTCATTGCATGCTTTTTATTGATTACATTGAGGACAATGCAATATTTAAGTGTGGGGGAAGGGATTTACACTTTTATCTTGAGTCACATATTGAAAAATACAAAAAAAATTGAAAAATGTCAAAAATTTAAAAATTTTCGTTGCTTTTGTTTTTGTTTTGAGTCTTAGGATGCCCTTTCAACTGTCTAGGATGATTCTATATCTCTAAAATCATGACTAAAAGAGGATCACAAGATTGAGATGATTTTTAAACATGGTATTCTTTGGTTAATTGAGATATATGAAAAATGTGTGCCTTGTAGTGGATATGGATTCGAAAACTTTGGTACAGAATATGAGCATGTTAGGATGAGTTTTGATTCATATAAGCCCATGTGAGATAATTGAGCCATGTCCCTTTTTCTTGGAGTAAAATGAAAATATATTCTTATTTCTTGGCGATGTTTTGATGATCTCATTATTCTTTCATTTGATTGACTGCTTGCCATAGATTAAGTTTGATGGACTAGAGAATGCTAGAATTCACTCTTGTGCTTGTTGAGACGTTTGTCAATACATGGCCCTGATTCTGGAAGGGATAGAGGCATCCTAGGAATTACCACCATTGCCATATAAACTTGTGTCCCATTTGTGCCCGTCGTGGGACTCCCCTAGATAAGCCCCATTGAGCCTACATTGAGCCTTTTCATTCATCACCCTTAAAACCCTTAACCATGAAGCTTAGTATAGTTAAAACCCTACCCTTTGTTCTAAGAACTTAGTGGAGCTATCTTTTGAGACATACTTCGTGGGTTTGGTGCTAAGGATGAAAATTGAGAAGAGGTGAAAGTTAAAGTGTGGGGGTAGACTTGTCCATAAAAGAAAAATATATGAAAAAGCCGAAAAAAAAAGAAAAAGAAAAAATGTATACGGCTAAAAAGAAAAGAAAGAAAAATGTTTATGGATTTTAGTCCCCCATACTTGGTGATTTTGGAGTTTACGTTGAACTGAAGGCCCACTACAGAAAAATTTGGCCTTTGTCCATTCACTATAGTTCAAGGGAAGTTTACAATGAAGATTGGGCCCAACATGAAGACATTAGGCCCCTTTTATGTTACCTCTAGGGAAAGTGACGTTTTTGCAATGCCTTGGTGGATTTCTTGTGGTCTCTACATTACATGTGCTCTGCTAGGTTTTTAGGACACTTTGATAAATCCTTACCCTTCATTTCTTAAACCTTGAGCCTTGGCCCCATTACAACCTTTAAGAAGACCTTCTTGATCCTTAAGATGGGACAGCCTTGATGTGGAGATGAGTTACAAGAGTTGAACCTATGGCTTGGGTCCATCTGTGCAAGTAGTTGGTATCCTTCATGAGATCTTTAAAGAAAATTATACATGTGCTTTCGTTTCTTGAATTATGTGATATACTTGCTATCTTTCACATATACTTGAGTGTATAAGCTTTTAAGCATTGCCATGATCTGAGAGAAGAAAGAGTGGATATAACTTGTGAGGATTTGAATCATACTTGTTTGAAGCATGCTTAACAGAAACCATCACCATTGTTTCAACCAAGTCCTACTTGTGTATATGTAAGTTATGTGTTTTAATTAACTCTCGAATGCCTAACATTGAATTTTGGTTAAGTGCTAATCTTGGTGTTATGAAAGTAAGAGATTGCTGAGACAAATAGTTGAAGGGCAATAGAGTCATTGTTTTTGTCAAGTCTTTAAATTTTCGTTGAGTCTTAGTGTGTGTCTTAGTTTGATTTTGCTAAGGGACTAGCAAAAGCTAAGTGTGGGGGAATTTGATAGGAGCATTTTAATGCGACGTTTTAACTGCATTTCCCTACACTTTTCTGCGCCATTTCCTTGAGAAATCCCTGTTTGGGAAAGTTTCCATTCTTTGATTGGGAAAGTTCCTTATTGTAGAAAGTTTCCATTTTTGTCTTCATTTTTCATTTCTCATTTCTCATTTCTCATTTTTCATTTCTCATTTCTGGAAAGTTTCTATTTTTCATTTTTAGTAAGTTTCTATTTTCATTTTTTAGAAAGTTTCTATTTTAAGTATAGTTTCTATTTTCAGGACCTCCGAGCTAGAAAGTGGAAATGAACGCACGAATGGAAAGAGGAGCTTGCGAACATCAAGACGAACGAACATGAGAGAAAATGGCCCACACATTTGAGCAGAAATGAAGAAACAAGCTTTCCTAGTCCAACCAGGAAATCCTACAAAATGGAGGAAGGCTTCCCTAGCAAGTTTCCAACGCAACCATGAAAAAGAAATGGAAAAATATTGTGTTTTGCGTTGGAAAATGAGAAGGCTTAAAGATGAAGCAACGAGGCCCAAGAACTCTTTGGATTTTCGGCAAATTGGATAAAGGCCCATCAAAGCCCATATATTTAGGGTTTATGACGCATGAATAAACCCTAGGGAGTGTTGCCGTTCAAAGCAAGAGAAAAACAAGGAAAGTGGCGTGAAAATCAGAATTATGTGTGGAGATTTTCTAGGGAGATTCTCTAGGGCTATTTTTATGGAAAGAAAATACTTGGAGATATTCCCTAGAAGTTTGCCGTGAAAAAGGAAGAGATAAACAAGGGAGGACGCCAAAACCCTAGGGTTTTGGACGGCAAAGATATTCCCTAGAGATTTTTAAGGAAAGAGAAAAAGGTGGAGACCAAGGAAAGATCAAAAGAAGTCTAGATACATTCCTACATTCCCTAAAGAGTTTTGGCCGAATTTGGAAGCATAAATCAGAAATTATCTCTTTATTTCGGCAAGAATTATTTAGGGAATTAATATTGGAATTTTGTGATTGGTTGCACCACCTCATAGGGCTTATGTGGCAAGAATTCATTGGAGGAAATTATGTGGAGGAAGCAAGCACATGCCGTGAACATCTCTAGGGTTTTGGACGGCTTGGACACCTAGGGGCCGTCCCCTATATATTCCTACACTTTCTCAACGTCAAGGTTCCGAATTCCACACTTTTGCGTTTATACTTTGAGAAAATAATTCAGAAATCTCTCTAGCCTAGCCGTGTTCTTCTCCATCCTCTAGGGCAACCACGAAGTGCAAGCAAGGCCAAGGAAGAAGAAGACAAGCCGTGCACACCATCCACCCTCCACCTTGAAGATTGCTTTCGAAATTCAAGAGACCACATCATCACTTCATTCATCTCATCTTCATCACGGTGTAATCCGATTCTCCTTGTACCTTTGCTTTGTATTTTCGTTGGTTTTGCCTTAGTTGACACATATGTATGAACAAGTATTGTTTTCTGAAATTTTATGATGAATTGTTAATTTTCAGATTCATATATTGCGATTTATGGTTGCTTTTGTGTGAGTGTTTGATTAAATTTGCATGATAGAAATCTTTTGTATGATTATCTTGAATGGTTCGAAACATTTAGGGTTCTTATGTGATTGTTGCTACGAATTTGAGAACATGAATCAACTTTTTGGTTTTGTGTTCTTGAATCGATAAGTAGTAAAGGTTTTGTACAAAAACCGAATTTAATCAAAGAAGATTGCAATTAGGTGGACTTTTTCATACTAAGTTGCACATTTGAGTTGATAGCCTTTCTAGGTGTTTATTGCGTTAAACATGACATGATTGACTAGCTTTCTAGGGCTTGATTGCATGTTTGATAGAATTAATCTAGGTGCTTTCGCTTAGGTTAATTAGCATTGAAAGTACAATATGGGAAATTGTTTGCTTTTGAACGTTTCACATGATCAACTCCTCTTGCATGACTATGATGAACAATGATGAACTTGAATCAATTTTAATCATGAGTTTCGACTTTGATCTTTGTTCTTACATTCCATTTATATTTTTATGTTTTTGCATTTTAATTATTTAGTTAGCTTTTATTTTCGAAATAGAAAACCAAAATCAAAAATCCCCCCTTTTCGTAAATATGTATATATTTGTTTATTTTGTAAATATTATACTTTGTTTTAATTTTAATTGTTTAATTGTTTGATAATGACAGGTGTACCCTCAATCCCCGGAATAGAACGATCCCTATTTACTTTATACTACTAATGACATTTCAGGGTTAAATTGGTCGCTCGATAAAAGCGACATCACTGGTCAATGAATGGCAGAGGAAAGTGGTCTTTCCTTGTGGTTGCGTTGAGCCTCCTATAGTCAATGCATACTCTGTGGCCTGTTACTGTCCTTTGGGGCACCAGTTCGTTATCAGCATTCTTTACCACAGTGATCCCAGACTTCTTGGGCACGACCTGAACTGGAGAGACCCACTTGGAGTCAGAAATAGGGTAGATTACCCCACAATCAAGGAGTTTGATAACCTCCTTCTTCACTACTTCCATCATTGGAGGATTGAGACGACGTTGAGCCTCTCTAGTGGGTTTAGACCCCTCCTCTAGAAGTATCCTGTGGACGCAAGTTGTAGGGCTGATTCCCTTGATATCCGCCAATGTCCATCCTATGGCGGTCTTGTGTTGCTTCAACATTTCCACCAACTTCTCTTCTTGTGGAGTTGTTAGTGCAGAGGACACAATCACTGGCAAGGTTTCCTTGTCCCCTAAGTAGACATACTTCAAATGGTCTGGAAGAGGTTTTAGCTCAAGTTCTGGGGCCTGGACCACTGAAGGTAATGTCTTGTTAGTGGATAACTGAATGGACAAAGGAGAAACAGACTTACCTATAAAGGGTGATGCCTCAAGGAAGGAGACGTTTTCAATGATTTTCTCCTCACAAGTGTCTTTCAACTTGTCCTCTGAGATGGTGACGCCTTCCTTTGTATAGCCTACCCCACTCTCAAGGGTAGTGACTAGGGTATCCTCATGCATAACATCAAACATTTTCTGCGCAAGTTCATCCAAAATGTCAGCAGAAAAACAATCATTAACCTCTAGGGGATACCTCATGGCTTCAAAGATGTTAAAGCCAATAATGTCACCATCGAACTCCATTGTAAGAGAGCCTTCATACACATCAATCTTCGTCCTAGCTGTCCTTAAGAAAGGACGTCCCAAAAGCAATGGAGTGGAACTTACAGGGGAGTCCTCCATTTCCAATACATAAAAATCAGCTGGGAAGATAAGATGGTTAACCTGTACAAGCACATCCTCCAACAAACCTCTAGGGTATGCATTGGATCTGTCAGCTAACTGAATGATAACATTGTCAGATTTAAGTTCCCCTAGACCTAGGGTTTCATAAACAGAGTAGGGCATAACATTAACAGATGCACCTAGGTCTAGCATGGCATTCTTAAATCTAGAGTTACCAATAGTACAAGGAATGGTAAAGCTTCCAGGATCCTTACACTTTGGAGGGATCTTCCTCTGAATTAGGGCAGAGACATTCTCACTTACCTTTACCACCTCCTTTTCACGGTTTACTCTCCTAGTAGTGCAAAGCTCTTTGAGGAACTTGGCATACTTAGGGACTTGCTTGATGGCCTCTAGGAGGGGTAGGTTTACTTGCACCTTCTTGAAAGTTTCCAAGATAGCTTGGTCACTTTCATCCTTCTTAGATTGGGCAAACCTGCGTGGGAAGGGCATGCAAGAAGAAGAAGGGTTAGCAATAACCGAATTTGATAAGTTAGAATTATTACCTTTGATTTCCGGTTTTGCCTTTAAAGATGAGGATGCCTTGGTCTCTTCCTTTGACGTTGCAGGGTCCTTCTCAATACCCAACTTGGTGGGTTCTTGGTCTTCCTCAATTTCTATGCTCATTTGGACCTTCTTGGGTTGCTTGGGTGGATCCACAAATGGTCTCCCACTCCTCGTAGTCACAACTGATGCATTCTCCACATTACCCTTAGGGTTAGGTATTGTGCCACTAGGAAGCTTCCCAGTCTCATGAATCTTGCTCATGAAGTCCACAACTTGGCCCATCTGTTTCTTAAGATCTGCAATATCCTTAGTGTGGGTCTGTTGTCCTTGAATCAAAGCTTGAGTAGAGTTTGTCAAGGCCTGGGTGGAACTAGTCAAGGCTTCCAACGTTTTGTCATAGTGAGACATTGAAGGTCCTGAGTTCTGTTGAGGAGGGGCATGTAGGGCCTTTGAAAAGATGATCCTTGGAATGAAGGCCCTTGAGGACGTTGGAAGTTCCCACCAAGAGGATTCTGAACGTTATCATTGTTAGTCCACTTGAAGTTGGGATGGTCCCTCCATCCTGGGTTGTACGTATTGGAGTAAGGGTCATGTCTAGGACGTTGAGGTCCTCCTTGGTATCCTCCTTGATATCCTCCAATAGCATTTGCAGATTCCCATCCTCCATTCTCATTAAGTTGAGGGCACTGATCTGTAACATGCCCTTGCATAGAGCATACCCCACAAGCTAATGTTGCACTTGGTCCCTTGGAACTTACCACTTGGTTCATGAGTAGAGTAAGCTTATTCAGTTGGTCCTCAATTGCAGTATTCTTGCTCATCTCATGCACCCTACGAGTAGAGTGTCCTACTCCCTCATATTGTTGGGAGTTCAAAGCACGATTAGCTATAAGCTCCTTCCCAACTGTAGGGGACTTATCCACAAAAGCTCCTCCAGCTGCAGCATCCAACATTTGCCTTTCCAAGGGTAAGAGTCCTTCATAGAAACATGTGAGTAGGGTCTCATCCTTCATCTGATGTTGAGGACATTGTGCAAGTAAGGAATTGAACCTCTCATAGTAAGCAGCATTGGACTCATCATGGGCTTGCTCTATTCCACTGAGCTTCTTCCTGAGTGTGATGACCTTAGAAGCTGGGAAGTATTTCTCCAAGAAGGCCTTTCTCATTGTTTCCCATGAGGTGATACGTCCTGCAGGGAGTTCATATAGCCAATCCTTGGCTCTATCAGCTAGAGAGAATGGAAATGCTCTCATCTTAAGAAGGTTCTCATCTGCCCCTTGTGGTTGCATGTTTGCACAAACAGATTGAAATTCTCGAACATGCTTGTTAGCGTCCTCCATATTAAGTCCATGGAAGATAGGGAGCTTGTGCAACAAACCACTCTTTAGCTCAAACTCTGCTTGTCTTCCAGCTGCAGGGGGAGGGTATACTATGCCTGTAGGGGGTCCTCCTTCAACAGTTGCAGTGGAAAGTTCCCTAATAGATGCCATTCTCTCTTCTTCGACTTCTTCAGGTGGTGGTGAAGGTGGTGGTGTAGAGTTGGACGAAATCACAGGTGAACGTGAACGTGAAGGAGGAGATGGACTTGGTGTAGGTGATGTAGACTCCTCAGAACAGTAGGTCCTCTTCCCTTGTTCGTTAAAGATGTACCCTCTGTGTGTCGAAGGGGAAGGGCTTGTCTGCTCAAGAAGTGAAGGACCCTTCAAGCGAGCGAGCCTTGCTTCAATTTCCTTTAGTGTAGAGGATCTAAAAGGCTCGGTCATTCATAGGAATCCTGAACATCATCAAAATTCAAAGAAGTTAGCAAAGTATAAAGTGAGTTAATTACAAATTAGTGATTTATACATCAACCTTACTATTCACGAGTCACTATTCACAAGTTACTATTCACGACTTTACTATTTATGATTTATACAAGTGTAAAGAGAAGTACAAATTACAAACTATCCACAATCTTTTCACAAATAAACCACAAAAGAAATTTATACAAGTATAAAATGTACAAAACAACACAATTTACAAGTGGAGGTTATGTTCAAGTATCTTATTATCTTTACAAAATAAAGTTAATATCTCAATTGATTACAAGTTGTAAGTCGAGCCCAATAGAAACCACTACCATTGGTGAGATACGATCTAGGGATAGTCGCCTAGACATAAGTCACTTTCCTTTGTTTCAGAAGGCTAGATGGCCAGATTAAGAGGTAAGTGAGAGGGAGGACTCATTTTGGTGACACTACGGAGGCTACTCCCTCATTGAGGTTTACGCCCCTATTGGCTACTCCCACATTGTGGTTTACGCACGGTCTATAGTATCTCTGAGATCCAATTTGAACCCATCACCCAGGGTCTCAACCTAAGACACCACCTATATGCCCCTTACTCAGCTTGGAAAGAACTCATGTGTTAGACAGTTCTCCAAATGCTAATAAAAGCCGCCCTCAACCTCATAAGACCTTAGAAAGGCACTAATGAAGGGTTAAGGCCAATATTAACAAAAGGGCCCTTATCTACTCATACGATTTTACACACTTATAATAAATCAAGAATGTAACAATATTTATAATTAATTCTTTACATTTCCTTTGTTTAACAAGATTAGACACCACTTACACAAAACTTTCACACAAACAAACAAAACGTCACTATTCACATCTAATTATCTTCCTTTTCTTTTTTTTTTTTTTTTTTTTTTTTTTTATGAAGTACAATGATTTACATTCTTTCTTTTCTTCACAATTATTTTCAACACTTAGGTACGGGAACAGGGAGTCTCGATGTGCAATGGGACTGAAACAGCTACCCTTTTCAAGACTATGTTTAATCCAATATACCTTAGGTGCATCACAACATTTTCTTTTGTTATAAATACCATTGATTTCGAATTAAATTCCAAGCGGTAAATCAAGTGGACGTGCGGCCCAAGTATAATCGTCAAGACACTAAGTCCCTTCTTACATCCTTTGGGCAACCTTACTGAAATGGCCAGGTAGGGGAGGGCGACCACAAGAGGTAGAATCCATTTTGGCATGAGCTACTCCCACAATGTGGTTTAGGCCCATTTGCATGCACTTCTGGATTCAAGAACCTGTCATGAGCGTTGTCCCCTTTCCTAGACACCATCCCACATAGGCTATACTTACTTGGATGAAAAAGGTCCTAAGTGTGAAGACAGTTCAATGAATGTTAATAAAGGCCGCCCTCAACCTTAAGGGACCTGGACTAGGTACCAATAAGGGGTTTAGGCCAATATTAATAAACACGACTTCACCTATTCCTTCTTTAATTTACAACCTACAATTAAACTTGTGTTCAACAATAAAAATAACAACCTAAATAAGTAATTACTAATTTTCGACAATTATAAACAAAATAATTAACAAGTAATTTTTTTTTTTTTTTTTTTTTCGGTCACAATATAAACAAACACATATATTTCACAAAGCAACAAATGATTTTTCAATCCCCGGCAACGGCGCCAAAAATTGATGTCGCTTTTGTCGAGCGACCAATTTAACCCTGAAATGTCATTAGTAGTATAAAGTAAATAGGGATCGTTCTATTCCGGGGATTGAGGGTACACCTGTCATTGTCAAACAATTAAACAATTAAAATTAAAACAAAGTATAATATTTACAAAATATAGACATATTTACGAAAAGGGGGGAGTTTTTGGTTTTTGGTTTTAATTTCCGAAAATAAAATCTAAATCTAAGTTACCTAAATAATTAAAATGCAAAAACATAAAAATACAAATGGAATGCAAGAACAAAGATCAAAGTCGAAATTCATGATTAAAATTAATTCAAGTTCATCATTGTTCATCATAGTCATGCAAGAGGAGTTGATCATGTGAAACGTTCAAAAGCAAACAATTTCCCATATTTTACTTTCAATGCTAATTAACCTAAGCGAAAGCACCTAGATTAATTCTATCAAACATGCAATCAAACCCTAGAAAGCTAGTCAATCATGTCATGTTTAACGCATTAAACACCTAGAAAGGCTATCAACTCAAATGTGCAACTTAGTATGAAAAAGTCCACCTAATTGCAATCTTCTTTGATTAAATTCGGTTTTTGTACAAAACCTTTACTACTTATCGATTCAAGAACACAAAACCAAAAAGTTGATTCATGTTCTCAAATTCGTAGCAACATTCACATAAAAACCCTTAAATGTTTCGAACCATTCAAGATAATCATACAAAAGATTTCTATCATGCAAATTTAATCAAACACTCACACAAAAGCAACCATAAATCGCAATATATGAATCTGAAAATTAACAATTCATCATAAAATTTCAGAAAACAATACTTGTTCATACATATGTGTCAACTAAGGCAAAACCAACGAAAATACAAAGCAAAGGTACAAGGAGAATCGGATTACACCGTGATGAAGATGAGATGAATGAAGTGATGATGTGGTCTCTTGAATTTCGAAAGCAATCTTCAAGGATGGTGATGGATGATGTGCACGGCTTGTCTTCTTCTTCCTTGGCCTTGCTTGAACTTTGTGGTTGCCCTAGAGGATGGAGATGAACACGGCTAGGCTAGAGAGAGTTTTCTGATTTTTTTCTTCAAAGTGTAAAACGTAAAAATCGAACTCCTGAACGTTGAGAGAAGAGATGAATATATAGGGGACGGCTTCCTTTGTTCTCCAAGCCGTGTAACCCTAATGAAACTCACGGCACAATGATATAACTCCACATAATTTCCTCCAATGCTTGCTTGCCACATAAGCCCTATGAGGTGGTGCAACCAATCACAAAATTCCAATATAAATTCCCTAAATAATCTTGCCGAAATATAAAGAGATATTTTCTGATTTCCTTCACCAATTTCGGCAACAATATATTTAGAGAATAAAGGGGGACGAACCTAGACTCCTTTGAGAGCTTTTTGTGTTCAACACATATTCTTTTCCTTTAAAAGCTCCCTAAGAAATCTCCACGAAATATCTCTTGAATTTCTGATTTTCCACACGGCAAAACCCTAGTTTCTCTCTTCATTATCCCTTGGCCGAATTCTCTAGGGTTTCTCTTTTATTTTGCACGGCCTCCCCTTGTTTTCCTCTTGGCTTGGACGGCTAGGAGTCTCTAGGGTTTTATCTCTTGATTTATTTCCATAAAAATAACCCTAGAAAATCTCCTTTTAATTTCTGATTTTCTTGGACGCCACCTCCTTGTTTATCTCTTGAAAATTCACGGCAACAACAACTTAAAGGGTTAGGGTTTGCGTCACAAACCCTAATGTCACGGGCTTTGATGGGCCTTTATCCAATTTGCCGAAAATCCAAAGAGTTCTTGGGCCTCGTTGCTTCATCTTCAAGCCTTCTCATTTTCCAACGCAAAACACATTATTTTTCCATTTCTTTTTCATGGTTGCGTTGGAAACTTCATTGGTGGGCCTTTCCTCCTTTTCGCAGGGTTTCCTGGTTGGACCAGGAAAGCTTCTTTCTTCATTTCTGCTCAAATGTGTGGGCCAATTTCTCTCAAGTTCGTTCGTCTTGATGTTCGCAAGCTCCTCTTTCCATTTGTGCGTTCATTTCCACTTTCTAGCTCGGAGGTCCTGAAAATAGAAACTATACTTAAAATAGAAACTTTCTAAAAAAATGAAAATAGAAACTTACTAAAAATGAAAAATAGAAACTTTCCTAAACTGAAAAATGGAAACTTGCCAAAAATGAGAAATGAAAACTACAAAAATAGAAACTTTCTACAAATAGGAACTTTCCCAATCAAAGAATGGAAACTTTCCTAAACAGGGTTTTATTAAGGAAATAACGCAGAAAATGTAGGGAAAAACAAGTAAAACGTCGCATTAAAATGCTCCTATCACCATACTTAGTGATTTTGGAGTCTGCTTTGAAATGAAGGCCCACTAAAGAAAAATTTGGCCTTTGTCCATTCACTACATTTCAGGGGAAGTTTACAATGAAGGTTGGGCCCAACATGAAGACATTAGGCCCCTTTTATGTAACCTTTAGAGACAGTGACGTTTTTGCAATGCCTTGGTGGATTTCTTGAGGTCTCTACATCTACATATGCTCTGCTAGGTTTTTAGGACACTTTGATAAATCCTCACCTTTCATTTCTTTAAACCTTAAGCCCTAGCCCCATTATAACCTTTGAGAAGACCTTCTTGATCCTTAAGATGGGACAGCCCTTGATGTGGAGATGAGTTACAAGAGTTAAACCTATGGCTTGGGTCCATCTGTGCAAGTAGTTGGTATCCTTCATGAGATCTTTAAAAGAAATTTATACATGTGCTTTCGTTTCTTACATTATGTGATATACTTGTTATCTTTCACATATACTTGAGTGTATAAGCTTTTAAGCATTGCCTTGAATTCTGAGAGAAGGAAGAGTGGATATGCCTTGTGAGGATTGAATCAAACTTGTCTGAAACTTGCTTAACAGAACCATCACCATTGTTACAACCAAGTCCTACTTGTGTATATGTAACTTATGTGTTTTAATTAACTCTCGAATGCCTAAACATTGATTCTTGGTGACATGCTAATCTGATAGGACCAAAAAGTGTGACGATATTATTGAATATGTGCCCCATTTTAGCCTTGTTTCTCCCTTAAGTTTCGTGTTTTGAGTCATCGAGTCATTTTAAGAGTCTTGTAGAGTGTTTGGAGTGAAATAGGCAGAAAACGCAAAATTCATGAAGAATCCTAGCTGGATCAGGATTCCTCACCGTCATGCAAATCTGTGGGCCTTAAGATAGAATTTATGGGAGTATTTTTCTGAAATTAAATTGTTTTAATTCTTTTTATTTTCTCTAAAAGAATTTAATTTTTCTGCCCTTTATTAAATCAGGTTGACCAAGCAATGAAGAAGGGAAATAAAGCAGAAAAGACGTTTCAGTTGAGGAATAAAAGAGAAAGATGTTTCAGCTGGAAAATAAATAAGAGAAAGACGTTTCAGCTTGGAAATTAAAAGAATTGCCCCATTATGAGAGGATTTAAGGCCATAAAGGAGACGTTTCAGCTGGAAAAGCCAACCAATGCTCCCCTATAAATAGGCAACATCCAGAACATAATCGGCATCACTTCCCAGCCAAGATCACTTCCTGGCCAAAAACCATTCCAAGACTGCCCAATTCACTCCTTAAACTTCCATCACCTACAAGACCGTGACACCATCCATCCATCAATCTACAAAGCTCTAAGGCGCTGAGTCAAGGACGCTCCACCACCATCGCAGAGACGAGTTCATCACCGTGTTGCTAAGCCGCTGAGGAAAGCTTCAAAGTGTAACTATGACTCTACTTATAATTTTTGTTTCGGTTTTGTGTGTTTCAATTTGTGAGTTGTGTAATTGGAGACATGAAATTTTCAGAATATTTTTATTAATATTTTTGAGATTTTCAGTTTATTATTGAGTTAATTTTGAGAATTCTTTTATGATGCATGTTACAATCTTGTGCCCTTTTACGTGTTTAGGTAATTTTCAGAGTTAGGTTCATAAGTTTACATGCTAGAATAACGGTGAGAGTTCTTGTGTGTTTTCTTAATTTGCCAAGAGTAATTGTTATTTGTTAAGACGCTGAGTTAAACAAGTAGCAATTAGTTCTAAAAAGTGGTAAAAACTATGTTCAATGGTTAAACGATTCTGGAAATTACGTGTTAAATTCTATGTCTAATGGTTAATTTGCACGTGTGAGTTGATTCGAGGGTTAGATAATACTACTAGTTAAGAGAATTACGCTGAGTGTTTTCGAAAATTAGTAGTATTAGGCTTGGTAAGGACTTTTCCGATCTAAGCCTACATTAGAATGAATCAGATAAGTGGATTGATCCGCTGAGGCTTTTCATTTAGGCTCTTATCTAGGCATTTAAGATGGGCACATTTTTGTAGCATGTTGAAATGGATTTTCTGTTTTTACACTTAGTAATTTCTTAGTGGTATTGGTCAAGGTTAGGGAAGTCGATCATTGTAGATAATTTTATTTGTTTTGTTTTTATTTTAAGTAGATTAGAAACCAAATTCAAAAACCCCCCATTTTATTCGTTTATTTGTTAATTGACCTTTTTGTGTAGGTGTACCCTACAATCCCCGGACTGAACGATCCCTGCTTATCCTATACTGACAACTACATTTTGCAGGGTTAAATTGTGAGGCTATTTCAGCCGCATCATAATCTTGGTGTTGTGAAAGTAAGAGATTGCTGAGACAAATAGTTGAAGGGCAATAGAGTCTATTATGTGTCAAGTCTTTAATTTTTGTTGAGTCGTAGTCGTGTCTGTGTTGTGATTTTGCTAAGGGACTAGCAAAAGCTAAGTGTGGGGGAATTTGATAGGAGCATTTTAATGCGACGTTTTAACTACATTTCCCTACATTTTTCCGCGCCATTTCCTTGAAAAATCCCTGTTTTGGAAAGTTTCCATTCTTTGATTGGGAAAGTTCCTTATTGTAGAAAGTTTCCATTTCTGTAGTTTTCATTTCTCATTTCCGGAAAGTTTCCATTTTTAGTTTAGGAAAGTTTCTATTTTTCATTTTTAGTAAGTTTCCATTTTTTCATTTTTAGAAAGTTTCTATTTTTCATACTAGTTTCTATTTTCAGGACCTCCGAGCTAAAAAGTGGAAATGAACGCACGAATGGAAAGAGGAGCTTGCTAACATCAAGACGAACGAATATGAGAGAAATCGGGCCACAGAAATGAGCAGAAATGAAGAAATAAGCTTTCCTAGTCCAACCAGGAAATCCTGCAAAATGGAGGAAGGCTTCCCTAGCAAGTTTCCAACGCAACCATGAAAAAGAAATGGAAAAATAATGTGCTTTGCATTGGAAAATGAGAAGGCTTGAAGATGAAGCAACGAAGCCCAAGAACTCTATGGATTTTCGGCAAATGGATCAAAGGCCCACAAAAGCCCATACAATTAGGGTTTGTGACGCAAGTGAAACCCTAGGGATGTTGTTGCCGTCCAAAGCAAAGAGAGAAACTAGGGTTTTTGCCGTGAAAGAAAATCAGAAAATAAAAGAGATTTCGATGGAGATTTCTTAGGGAGCTTTTAAAGGAAAGAGAATATGTGTTGAACACAAAAAGCTCTAAAAGGAGTCTAGATTCATCCCCTTATATTCTCTAAATATATTATTGCCGAAATTGGTGAAGAAAATCAGAAATTATCTCTATATTTCGGCAAGAATTATTTAGGGATTTAATATTGGAATTTTGTGATTGGTTGGACCACTTCATAAGGCTTATGTGGCAAGAAATCATTGGAGGAAATTCTGTGGAGGAAGCAAGCACATGCCGTGAGTTTCTCTAGGGTTTTGGACGGCTTGGAGACCTAGGGGCCGTCCCCTATATAATCTCCCCTCTTCTCAACGTCGAGGGTTCCCACTTTTTACGTTTTACACTTTGAAGAAAAAAAAATCAGAAAACTCTCTCTAGCCTAGCCGTGTTCATATCCATCCTCTAGGGCAACCACGAAGTTCAAGCAAGGCCAAGGAAGAAGAAGACAAGCCGTGCACATCATCCATCACCATCCTTGAAGATTGCTTCCGAAATTCAAGAGACCATTCATCACTTCATTCACCTCATCCTCATCACGGTGTAATCCGATTCTCCTTGTAACCTTTGCTTTGTAATTTTCGTTGGTTATGCCTTAGTTGACACAATTGTTTGAACAAGTATTGATTTCTGAAATTTTATGATTAATTGTTAATTTTCAGATTCATATATTGTGATTTATGGTTGCTTTTGTGTGAGTGTTTGATTAAATTTGCATGATAGAAATCTTTTGTATGATAATCTTGAATGGTTCGAAACATTTAGGGTTTTTATGTGAATGTTGCTACGAATTTGAGAACATGGATCAACTTTTTGGTTTTGTGTTCTTGAATCAATAAGTAGTAAAGGTTTTGTACAAAAACCGAATTTAATCAAAGAAGATTGCAATTAGGTGGACTTTTCCATACTAAGTTGCACATTTGAGTTGATAGCCTTTCTAGGTGCTTAATGCATTAAACATGACATGATTGACTAGCTTTCTAGGGTTTGATTGCATGTTTGATAGGAGTAATCTAGGTGCTTTCACTTAGGTTAATCAGCATTGAAAGTAAAATATGGGAAATTGTTTGCTTTTGAACGTTTCACATGATCAACTCCTCTTGCATGACTATGATGAACAATGATGAACTTGAATTGATTTTAATTATATATTTCGGTTTGATCTTGGTTCTTGCATTTCATTTGTATTTTTATGTTTTTGCATTTTAATTATTTTGTTAGCTTAGCTTTTATTTTCGAAAAAGAAAACCAAAAACAAGAATTTCCCCTTTTTTCGTAAATATGTATATATTTTGTTATATTTTTGTAAATATTATACTTTGTTTTAATTTTAATTGTTTAATTGTTTGATAATGACAGGTGTTCCCTCAATCCCCGGAATAGAACGATCCCTATTTACTTTATACTACTAATGACATTTCAGGGTTAAATTATGCGCTTGCTATGAGGCGCATCATGTCCTCACACCTAGGACCTTTTTCATCTAAGTAAGTATAGCCTATGTGAGATGGTGTCTAGGAAGGGGACAACGTTCATAACGGGTTTGGATCCAGAAGTGCTTACAAATGGGCATAGCTCATGCCAAAATGGATTCTACCTCTTGTGTTCGCCCTCCCCTACCTGGCCATTTCAGTAAGGTTGCCCAAAGGATGTAGAAGGAACTTTGTGTCTAGACGATTATACTTGGGCCGCACGTTCTCTTGATTTACCACTTGAAATTTAATTCGAAATCAATGATATGTATAACAAACGAAAATGTTGTGATTCACTAAGGTATATTGGATTAAACATAGTCTTGAGAAGGGTAGCTGTTTCAGTACCATTGCACATCGAGACACCCTGTTCCCGTACCTAAGTGTTGAAATACTTGTGAATAAAAGAAAAGAAAATAAATTTAATTGTATAAAATTTTCGTGAATAGTAAAAATCAGGTTTATGGAAGTATGAATTTTATTATGAGTTTTTAACCATAATGGAATAGGTGAAGGACTTTGTCTTTAACATTAGTCTTGCACCTTTCTCTCTCATGTGGCGCACCTTAGTAGCATAGGGTGTCTAGGTTGATTGGATACGAGAAGTGCTAGCAAAGGGTCTCGTCCCCTGCTAAACAAATGAGCTGAGCTCCGCCAAAATCGTTCCTCTGCTACCTGGCTCTGTGTGAAAAGAGTTACCAAAAGATTGAGGAGGGCGACTAGTTTTAAGGATCGAGCCCTTAGGCCGCACGTCTAAACTTTGGTTAAGGGCTTATAATGGAATTCAAGCTTTTATTAACTATGTCACACCCTAACTAAAAATTTGGACATATATGTGATGTTTTTCTTTTTTATTTTTTGGAAATTTTGTATATTATACTTCTCTTTATACTTGTACAATTCGTGAATAGTAAATCATGAATAGTGACGTTTTGTACTTGTGTCTCTGTGTAAAATTATGTACATTATACTTGTCTAACAAAAAATAAATAAAAAAAAAAAGTTAATAGTGAATAGTGACGTTTTTTTGTATAAATCATTAATTTGTATTTCTTTTATTGTATAGTCACTAACTTTATTTAGTGGAGGTCCGTCTGGCTGAAAGACGTTAAATTCAAGCGCTGCTTGGGAGGCAACCCAATTCAGAAGTAGCTGTGAAGGAGTCTACACACGCAGATTTGATTTCTCCTTCCCTATTTCTCTTTCTTTTCATGTTTTCCTTTTGATTTTAGTAGTCATTTTCGTAAATCTCTACCCTATATGCTTATTTGTTTCATTGCATGCTTTTGATTGATTACATTGAGGACAATGCAATATTTAAGTGTGGGGGAAGGGATTTATACTTTTGTCTTGAGTCATATATATTGAAAAATACAAAAAAATTGAAAAATGTCAAAAAAAATACAAAAAAATTTCGTTGCTTTTATTGAGTCTTTGTCTTTTGTCATTTTGTTTCGAGTCATAGGATGCCCTTTCAACTGTCTATGATGATTCTATATCTCTGAAATTATGGCTAAAAGAGAATCACAAAATTGAGATGACTTTAAAATGGTATTCTTTGGTTAATTGAGATATATGAAAAATGTGTGCCTTGTAGTGGATATGGATTTCGTGACTTTGGTACAGAATATGAGCATGTTCAGATGAGTTTTGATTCATAAAAACCCATGTGAGATATTTGAACCATGTCCCTTTTTCTTGGAGTGAAGTGAAAAATATATTCTTATTTTCTTGGCGATGTTTTGATGTTCTCATTATTCTTTCATTTGATTGATTGCTTGCCATAGATTAAGTTTGATGGACTAGAGAATGCTAGAATTCACTCTTGTGCTTGTTGAGACTTTTATCAATACATGGCCCTGATTCTGGAAAGGATAGAGGCACCCTAGGAATCACCACCATTGCCAAATAAACCTGTGTCCCTAATTGTGCCCGTCGTGGGACTCCCTTAGAAAAACCCCTTTGAGTCTACATTAAGCCTTTTCTTTCATCACCCTTAAAATCTTTAACCTAAACCTTAGTATAGCTATAACCCTACCCTTTGTTCTAAGAACTTAGTGGAGCTAAATTGAGACTTTACTTGAAGAAATTTTGGCGTCAATAATGAAGGATGAGAAGAGGTGAAAGTTCAAGTGTGGGGGTAGACTTGTCCATAAAAGAAAAATGTATGAAAAAGCCGAGAAAAATAAAGTGAAAAAGAAAAAAATTGTACGGCTAAGAAAAGAAAGAAAGAAAAAAGAGAAATATATCTATGGATTTTAGTCCCCCATACTTGGTGAATTTGGAGTTTACTTTGAATTGAAGGCCCACTACAGAAAATTTGGCCTTTGTCCAACTCACTAGAGTCAAGGGAAGTTTAGAGTGAAGTTTGGGTCCAACATGAAGACATTTGGCCCTTTTATAACACCCCCATGGGATAGTGACGTTTTTGCATACTTGGTGGATTTCTAGAAGTCTCTCTACATTTGCAGGAGCTCTGCTAGGATTTGGCCCTTTTATAACACCCCCATGGGATAGTGACGTTTTTGCATACTTGGTGGATTTCTAGAAGTCTCTCTACATTTGCAGGAGCTCTGCTAGGTTTTTAGAACACTTTGTTAAATTCCTTACCCTTCGTTTCTTTAAAACCTTGAGCCATGGCCCCATTACAACCTTTGATAAGACCTTCTTGATCCTTAAGATGGGACAGTCCTTGATGTGGAGATGAGTTACAAGAGTTGAACCTATGGCTTGGGTCCATCTGTGCAAGTAGTTGATATCTTTCATGAGATCTTTAAAAGAAAATTATACATGTGCTTTCGTTTCTTGCATTATGTGATACACTTGCTATCTTTCACATATACTTGAGTGTATAAGCTTTTAAGCATTGCCATGATCTGAGAGAAGAAAGAGTGGATATACCTTGTGAGGATTTGAATCATACTTGTTTGAAACATGCTTAACAGAAACCATCACCATTGTTCCAACCAAGTCCTACTTGTGTATATGTAAATTATGTGTTTTAATTAACTCTCGAATGCCTAAACATTGATTCTTGGTGAAGTGCTAATCTTGGTGTTGTGAAAGTAAGAGATTGCTGAGACAAATAGTTGAAGGGCAATAGAGTCTGTTATGTGTCAAGTCTTTAATTTTTGTTGAGTCGTAGTCGTGTCTGTGTTGTGATTTTGCTAAGGGACTAGCAAAAGCTAAGTGTGGGGGAATTTGATAGGAGCATTTTAATGCGACGTTTTAACTGTTTTTCCCTACATTTTTTGCGTCATTTCCTTGAAAAATCTCTGTTTGGGAAAGTTTCCATTCTTTGATTGGGAAAGTTCCTTTTTGTAGAAAGTTCCCATTTTTGTAGTTTCCATTTCTCATTTCTGGCAAGTTTCCATTTTCAGTTTAGGAAAGTTTCTATTTTTCATTTTTAGTAAGTTTCTATTTTTCATTTTTAGAAAGTTTCTATTTTCAGTATAGTTTCTATTTTCAGGACCTCCGAGCTAAAAAGTGGAAATGAACTCACGAATGGAAAGAGGAGCTTGCGAACGTCAAGACGAGCGAATATGAGAAGAAAAGGGCCACACAATTGAGCAGAAATGAAGAAATAAGCTTTCCTATTCCAACTAGGAAACCCTGCGAAATGGAGGAGAGCTTACCAATCAAGTTTCCAACGCAACCATGAAAAAGAAATTGAAAAATAATGTGTCTAGACGTTGGAGGATGAAAAGGCTTGAAGTTGAAGCAACGAGGCCCAAGAACTTTATGGATTTGAGTTGGATTTTCGGCAAAATGGATCAAGGCCCATAAAAGCCCATGGAATTAGGGTTTTGTGACGTAATGGAGATATTTTTGGGAATTAAATCTGATTTTGCCATGGGAAATCATGAAGATAATGTGAAAAATCGAGAAGAAATCAAGGAAAAAACGTTGGAAATATTATAGGGAGAGTTTCAAGGGATTGTGCAACAAGAAAAAGCTCAACACAAGTCCAGATTCGTTCCTAAAGCCCCTCAATATATTTTGGACGAAAATAAGGAATAAAATCTGCATTTTGTCATGAAAATCAAGAGAAAATCAAGGGATGATGTTAAAGGTAGTCCATGGAGAGATTTAAGGAAGAAAAGGTTCAAAAACAAGTCCAGATGCATTCCTAGAAACCCTAAAGGTATTTTGGCCGAATTATATGATAAAAATCAGAATATATTCAAGGAATTTTGGCAAGAATATATTAGGGAATCATCTTGGAGTTTTTTTGATTGGTTGGATGACACAGCAAGGCTTACATGGCACTACGTGATTGGCAAAGCTATGCAGAATTATTAAATAATTCTTTGGGAAAATAATAGAAGATTCATGAAGACTTGGAGACCAAGGCCAATGTCCCCTATATATCTCCCTCATTCTTGACATTTTACACACACCCCATAATTCAGAAAATTCTCTCTACGCGAAAGCTCTCTCCATCCTCTAGTGCATTCAACGTTTCAAGCAAGGAAGAAGAAGAAGAAGAAGAAGAAGAAGAAGGAGCCGTGAGCATCATCATCCATCCTCCACCTTGAAGCTTGCTTTCGAGATTCAAGAATCCATAGCGTTTTATCCTTCATCCCCATCTCATCTCACGGTGTAATTCAACCTCTTTCTTTGTAATCTTGTTTGATTTCGTTGGAATTGTTCTAGTTGACATTGATGTTTGAACAAGGTTTTAATTCTGAAATTTTATGATTGAATGAAGATTTCGAATTCTATGTTGTGATTCCATAGTTGCTTATGTGAGTTTGTTCGATTGAATTTGCTTTACAGAAAACTTTTATATGTTTATGTTCTTTGGTGGCCAACTTAGGATATATGCATGTAATTGGTGCTAGATTTAAGAACATGAAATCAACTTTTTGTTTTGTGTAACTTGAATCAAAAGTAGTAAAGGTTTTGGACAAGAATCGAATTCAATTGATGAGGATTGCAAATAGATGAACTTTTTCATACTAGGCTGTGCACTTGAGTTGATAGCCTTTCTATGTGTTTCATGCGTTGAACATGTCATGATTGACTAGCTTTCTAAGGCTTGATTACATGTTTGATAGGATTAGTCTATGTGCTTTCACTTAGATTAATTAGCATTGAAAAGTAAAATATGGGAAATCGTTTGCTTTCTAACGTTTCACATGATCAACTCCTTTCTCATGACTTGGAAGAATAATGTAGGGTTTATTCGAATTCAATCATGAACTTGGTTTTAATCTTTGTTTCTTACATTTCATTCTTGTATTTGTGTTTTTGTTTATACTTAGTTTTAATTCTTTTAATTTTCGAAAAACCAAAAACCTAAAACCCCCCTAATTTCGTGAATAGTGTTTATATGTGTAAATATTATACTTTGTTTTTATTTTAATTGTTTATATTGTTTTACATTGACAGGTGTACCCTAAATCCCCGGAATAGAACGATCCCTACTTGCTTATACTACTAATGATATTTCTAGGGTTAAATTATATGCTTGCTTTGAGCGTATCACAAAGTGATGTTTAATCCAATATACCTTAAGCAGGTCACACATCAATTTTTTTTTTTTTTTATTATTCTCAATTGATTCCAAGTTGTAAGTCGAGCCCAATTGAAACCACTACTATTGGTGAGATACAATATAGGGATAGTCGCCCAGACATAAGTCTCTTTCCTTTGTTTCAGAAGGTCGAATGGCCAGATTAAGAGGTAAGTGAGAGGGAGGACTCATTTTAGTGATACTACGGAGGCTACTCCCTCATTGAGGTTTAGGCCCCTATCGGCTACTCCCACATAGTGGTTTAGGCTCATTCTATAGTATCTCTGAGATCCAATTGAACCCATCACCCAGGGTCTCAACCTAAGACACCATCCGTATGCGCCCCTTACTCAGCTGGGAAATTAACTTATGTGTTAGACCGTTCTCCAAGTGTTAATAAAGGCCGCCCTCAACCTCAAGAGACCTAAGCAAGGTACTAATGAAGGGTTTAGGCCAATATTAACAAAAGGGCCCTTGTCTACTCATACGATTTTACACACTTACAACAATTAAGTATTTAGCTAAATTCATATCCTAAGTATATTAAAATAAGTGAAACACATTCAATTTACAATATGGTAAAAAAAACAACTTCTTCAAATTGTACAACAATGATAAAAGACACGCTTAATTTCGTAACACTCATAAAACTTAAACTAAATCACAATTAAAGGTTGGCCTAACCGAATTCGCAATTTGTCACCATTCCACAAGTGTAGCACAAAAATTAGCATGCATTCTATATACAACAAAATCGATGACACTTTAAGCGCTAGGGATTTTAACAATCCCCGGCAACGGCGCCAAAAATTGATTCGGCTGAAATAACCTCACAATTTAACCCTGCAAAATGTAGTTGTCAGTATAGGATAAGCAGGGATCGTTCAGTCCGGGGATTGTAGGGTACACCTACACAAAAAGGTCAATTAACAAATACAAGAATAAAATGGGGGGTTTTGAAATTTGGTTCCTAATCTACTTAAAATAAAAACAAAACAAATAAAACTATATACAATGATCGACTTCCCTAACCTAGACCAATACAGAAAATTCATTTCAACATGCTACAAAAATGTGCCCACCTTAAATGCCTAGATAAGAGCCAAAATGAAAAGCCTCAGCGGATCAATCCATTTATCTGATTCGTTCTAATGTAGGTTTGGATCGGAAAAGTCCTTACCAAGCCTAATACTACTAAATTTCGAAAACACTCAGCGTAATTCTCTTAACTAGTAGTATTATCTAACCCTCGAATCAACTCACACGTGTAAATTAACCATTACACATAGAATTTAACACGTAATTTCCAGAATCATTTAATCATTAAAGCATGATTTTTACCACTTTTTAGAACTAATTGCTACTTGTTTAACTCAGCGTCTTAACAAATAACAATTACTCTTGGCAAATTAAGCAAACACACAAAAACTCTCACCGTTATTCTAGCATGCAAACTTATGAACCTAACTCTGAAAATTACCAAAACACATAAAAGGGCACAAGATTGTAACATGCATCATAAAAGAATTCTCAAAATTAACTCAATAATAAACTGAAAATCTCAAAAATATTAATAAAAATATTCTGAAAATTTCATGTCTCCAATTACACAACTCACAAATTGAAACACACAAAACCGAAACAAAAATTATAAGTAGAGTCATAGTTACACTTTGAAGCTTTCCTCAGCGGCTTAGCAACACGGTGATGAACTCGTCTCTGCGATGGTGGTGGAGCGTCCTTGACTCAGCGCCTTAGAGCTTTGTAGATTGATGGATGGATGGTGTCACGGTCTTGTAGGTGATGGAAGTTTAAGGAGTGAATTGGGCAGTCTTGGAATGGTTTTTGGCCAGGAAGTGATAGGCAATGAATTATCTTGGCTGGGAAGTGATCTTGGCTGGGAAGTGATACAAATTATATTCTGGATGTTGCCTATTTATAGGGGAGCATTGGTTGGCTTTCCCAACTGAAACGTCTTCTTTATGGCCTTAACTCCTCTCATAATGGGGCAATTCCTTTAATTTCCAAGCTGAAACGTCTTTCTCTTATTTATTTTCCAGCTGAAACGTCTTTCTCTTTTATTCCTCAACTGAAAACGTCTTTTCTCCTTTATTTCCCTTCTTCATTGCTTGGCCAAATATCTTAATGTTTTATTTTATGACTCCATCATTGCTGTTTCCAAGAGTTCCACCAGGCAACGTTTCCTACAACAAGCAGGAGAATATCAGAATTTTCTAGAGAAAATAAAGGGAATTAAAATGTAAAGACCGCAAAAACAGTCGACAGGGAGGAATCCTGATCCAGGTAGGATTTTTCATAAATTTTACTTTTTCCGCCTATTTCACTCCAAACACTCAGCAAGACTCTAAAAATGACTCAATGACTCAAAACACTAAACTGAAGGGAGAAACAAGGCTAAAATGGGGCATATATTCAATAATATCGTCACACTTTTTGCTCCTATCAACAACCCCACACTTAGCTTTTGCTAGTCCCTTAGCAAAACAAAAATACAAAACAAAACAACGACTCAACACAAAAACAAGTAAATGACTCTACTTCCCCTAACTGTTGTCTCAGAGACTCCAAACTCATGGCTTTCACGTTAAACACTTAATCAAAATTGCATAGATAATTCCATGGTTAATAAACCTGTGACATTCATATGACTAAGCAAGATATGGAGAACTTAAGTTATACTGTGAATGATAGCATGTTTCGAACAAGTCCAATCCAACCTCACAGGGCATACTCTCGATTTTTCTCTCAGAAATGGCTATGCTTAAAAGCTTCACTCTCAAGTATATGCAAGAGAATAAATTGTAAGGCAACAAACAGCTTGCATATTACATCAATAAACGCATTTTGTGAAGAATTTTTAAAGACCTCATGAAATGACTATGTGCACAAATGGACCTAAACCATAAGCTCGACTGCGTACCTGACTCCACTAACCAAAGGCTGCCCATCTCAAGGATCAAGTAAGCACTTAAAAACAGGTTGTAATGGGGCTAAGCTAGGGTTTTCGAAATGAAGATTAAGGATACAAAAATCCTAAGGACCTAGCAGAGCATATATGGACCACCTTATGTCACCATTTTTGTAGGCCAATTATCATTGTTTTGGGCCCAACCTTCACTCTAACCAACATGGAAACGGACAAAGGCATAATTTTCAACTTTGAGCCTTTTACAAATTTGAAAGTCCAAAACCACACTTCAACAATTTCCCAATAGTTTTCTTTTCAATTTTTCTTCTATTTTGCCGCTTTTCTTTCTTTCTTTTTCATTTTCATTTTCTTTCATTTTTTTTTACGGCAAATTTTTTTTCTCTTCTTTTTTTCTTGGATTTTCCCCACCCCACACTTGTCTTTCATCGTCACCCCTACATACTATGTCATGCTCTACTAAGTCCCTAAGACAAGGGTAGAGATATCCTGTACTAAGCTCATGGTAGGGTAGTGAGCGTGATGAAACAAAGGTTTTCAACGTAGGCTCAAAGGGGTTCATTCTAAGGAGTCCCACAACGGGTACAATTGGGGACACATGCTTGTTTGGCTATGGTGGTTACCCTATTGCCATCTATCCTATCCAGGATCAGTGCATATTATGGCATACAAGTTTTGACAGTCACAACAGCTGAGTTCTAGTACTCTCTAGTCCATTAAAATCTATGGCACATGATCATTGGATTTTCAAAGAATGATGAGGTTTTGCAAATACAGCCATGAAATTCTGGAATTATCAATTAAGCACTCGAAAAGAAAGTATTTTAGCTCAACAGCTCACTGAGGGTCAAATGAATTAGACTTAATCCTAGCATGCTTAATGAACCCAGTTACAATCCTATCTCAAATCTTCATACAAGCATTACAATGTCGATTAACCACAGAATTCAATTAAGTCCTATTTCAATTATGAAAACCTTCAGCCATGAATTTAGAGACATGTTCATCCCAGACGTTAGGGGCATCCTAAGACTCAAACACACAAAAAGACTATAAAACCAACAATTCTTTTTTTATTTTTATTTTTTAAACTGAAAATATTCTGAAATAAAGGTGTAAACCCACCCCACACTTAGAATCTACATTGTCCTCAATGTAGGCAAAAAATATGGTATATTGACCCTAAATATGGGGGGCTACGAAAATAAGGGAAGGGTAAAATAAACAAACAAAGACACAAGTACAGTTCAACCTAAGCAAGTGAAGGGATAGAAATGTCAAACTCTTGTTGATGGCTCCTCCACAGCCTCGATTGAAATGGGTTGCCTCCCATGCAGCGCTTAATATTTATAGTCCTTCAGCCTGGACTTTTCTCCTTGTTCACACGTGCTCATTCCTTGGGTTAGGCACGGTGTTACTTGGTAGCTTCCCTGTTTCAGCAATCCGACCCATGAAATCCACCACTTGGCCCATTTGATTCTTGAGCTCTGCAATATCCTTTGAATGGGTCGCCTGTCCTTCAATCAAAGCTTGAGTAGCCGTGTTAAGTTGTTGTTGCCCCACAGCAAGGGACTTCAACAGTTCATCATAATTAGGGGCACTCAAAGTATTAGAGACAGGAGGTGGAGGGACAGAATTGGGAATACCAAAATTTTGAGGTACCTGAGGCCTAAAAAACAAACCTGGTGGGCGCTGAGAATTCTGACCTGGGCCTTGAGGTGGTCTCAAGGTGTTATCATTGTTGGCCCAACGAAAGTTGGGGTGGTCTCTGAGCCCAGGATTGTATGTATTAGAGTAAGGGTTGTACCTCGGGCCTCCTTGACCTCCTTGATACCCTAGGGCATTAACAGATTCCCATCCTTCTGGAGAGGCAAGCTGGGGACATTTATCAGTGGGGTGCCCTTGAGTCGAGCACATCCCACACACTTGAGCCATTGCTCCTCCTCCATTAACGTTTAAGACTTGAGACAGCAAAGTAGACATCTTGTTGACCTTGTCTTCAAGAGCAGAGTTAGTGGACACCTCATGTACCCTCCGTTGAGAGGAAAGCACCCCCTCATATTGTTGATAGTTTAGTGCACGATTAGTAAGTAGCACCTTAGCATCAGCAGGTGTCTTATCCATAAAGGATCCTCCAGCAGCAGCATCTAACAGACCACGCTCATTAGCGGTGAGTCCTTCATAAAAATAGGTAAGGAGGGACCCCTCACTCATCCCATGGTTAGGGCATGATGCTACAAGGCTCTTAAACCTGTCCCAATAATTGCAGAAATTCTCCTCATGTCCTTGCGTAATTCCACTAATCTGCTTCCTCAAAACAGTGACCTTTGAGGCAGGAAAGTACTTCGTAAGGAACTCGCCCTTCATCCTATCCCAAGTGTTGATAGTGCCAGCAGGCAGCTCAAATAGCCAAGTCTTGGCCTTGTCCTCCAAAGTAAAGGGAAATGCCTTCATCTTCAAGATATTGATATCAGCTCCTTTAGGGCACATACTCCCACAGACAAACTCGAACTCCTTGAGATGCTTGTTGGTGTCTTCACTACTCATCCCATGAAACTTGGGTAGGTGATGCAGAAACCCACTCTTTAACTCAAAATCATCATTAAGCCCCTCTCCTGGTTCTGGATAGGCAATGCATAAGGGCGCAGCACCCCTACCTGTAGGATTGGATAGTTTCCTAATAGTCTTAGCCATTGGTGCCTGTACTTGCTCAACACGGGCGTGCTCTTCCTCTTCTTCCTCTTCTGTGTCTGCAACGTCCTCTTCAGTGACCTCTTCTTCTTCTTCCTCTTCAAAGACTTGTTCTTCTCCTTCTTCAGAATGGTCAGGTTTGTTGACCTCCTCGGTTGATCTAGTTGAGGAGTTATAACCTGAATAGCTAAAGTCCTGAGAATCCCTCCTTTCTAGAGGAGGGCGGTCTGAAAAAGTGAGTTCTGCCCTTTGCTTAGCACGTTCCAATTTTTCAAACAGCTCCTTAGTCTTATCAGAGACAGTGGACATTCATGGACCTTTAAGACCAAATCAAGTGTTAGTAACATGTACAAGGTTCGAAATACAAACATTATGTCTTTCCTTAACTTTCTAAGTTACTTTTACATTTACATACTTAGGTACTGGAACAGAGGACCTCGTTTGTGCAATGGGACTATAGAACAGCTACCCTCGACAAAGTCATGTTTAATCCAATATACCTTAAGCAGGTCACACATCAATTTTTTATTTATTTTTTTATTATTCTCAATTGATTCCAAGTTGTCAGTCGAGCCCAATAGAAACCACTACTATTGGTGAGATTGATAGGAGCATTTTAATGCGACGTTTTAACTGCATTTCCCTACATTTTCTGCGTTATTTCCTTAATAAAACTCTGTTTAGGAAAGTTTCCATTCTTTGATTGGGAAAGTTCCTATTTGTAGAAAGTTTCTATTTTTTGTAGTTTCTATTTATCATTTTTTAGTAAGTTTTCATTTTCGGAAGTTTCTATTTTTCATTTTTAGAAAGTTTCCCATTTTCAGTTTAGGAAAGTTTCTATTTTTCTTACTAGTTTCTATTTTCAGGACCTCCGAGCTAAAAAGTGGAAATGAACTGACAAATGGAAAGAGGAACCTGCGAAAGTCAAGGGGAGCAAAAATGAGAAACAATGAGCCACAGAAATGAGCAGAAATGAAGAAAAGAAGTTTTCCTGGTCCAACCAGGAAACCCTGTCCAGAAAAGGAAAGCTTGCCAAAACAAGACTCTTGAGTCAACCAAGAGTGGAGATCGAATTAATGAAGTACATGGCATGAGGGAAGCTTCTTGAAGACTCTAGATGATGACATGGCATAAAGGTGACGCATGGAGGCCCATGAACTCTCAAGAATGAAGTGGATTTTCGGCAAATGGATAAAAGGCCCATAAAGCCCATACAACTAGGGTTGTGACGCAAAAGTAAACCCTAGACATCATTGTTGCCGTGAAATCCTAAAGATAAACAAGGAAGTTGGCGTCAAAAATCAGAAATACAAGGGAGATTTTCTAGGGCTATTTTATGGAAATACATCAAGAGATAAACCCTAGAAGACTCCTAGCCGTCCAAGCCAAGAGAGAAACAAGGACAATGCCGTGGAAAATCAGAAATATAAAAGAGGATTTCGGTAGAGAATTTCGGTAGAGAATTTCTTGGGAGATTTTTATGGAAGGATAATATTATTGGAGAATTATTTTGTGACTATGCTGTGAGAAATAAGGAGAGAAAGGAGGAACCAAAGTGCCAACCAAGCAAAGATAACGCAAGGAGAGATTCAAGGGAGAAATAAAAGGAAAGAGAAAAAGGTGGAGATCAAGAAAAGCTCAAAAGAAGTCTAGATACATTCCTTAATTCCCTAAAGGAAGTTTGGCCGAATTGAACTACAAAAATCAGAAATTATATCAAGGGAATTTCAGCCAAGATTTTATGGAATTAAAAGAGAATTTTGTGATTGGTTGAACCACCTCATAGGGCTTATTTGGCAAGATATTATTGGAGGAAATTATGTGGAATTTTCAGATTAATTCCATGAAGTTTACACGGCTTGGAGAGCAAGGAGGACGTCCCCTATATATTCTCACACTTTCTCAACGTCAAGAGTTCCATTCTTTACATTCTACACTTGAGAAAAAAATCAGAAAAACTCTCTCTAGCCTAGCCGTGTTCTTCTCCATCCTCTAGGGCAACCACGAAATTCAAGCAAGGCCAAGGAAGAAGAAGACAAGCCGTGCACATCATCCATCACCATCCTTGAAGATTGCTTTCGAAATTCAAGAGACCATTCATCACTTCATTCATCTCATCTTCATCACGGTGTAATTCGATTCTCCTTGTAACCTTTGCTTTGTAATTTTCGTTGGTTATGCCTTAGTTGACACATATGTTTGAACAATTGTTGATTTCTGAAATTTTATGATTAATTGTTAATTTTCAGATTCATATATTGCGATTTGTGGTTGCTTTTGTGTGTGTTTGATTAAATTTGCATGATAGAAATCTTTTGTATATCAATCTTGAATGGTTCGAAACTTTTAGGATTTTTATATGATTGGAGCTACGAATTTGAGAACATGAATCAACTTTTTGGTTTTGTGTTCTTGAATCAATAAGTAGTAAAGGTTTTGTACAAAAACTGAATTTAATCAAAGAAGATTGCAATTAGGTGAACTTTTTCATACTAAGTTGCACATTTGAGTTGATAGCCTTTCTAGGTGCTTATTGCATTAAACATGTATGATTGACTAGCTTTCTAGGGCTTGAATGCATGTTTGATAGGATTAGTCTATGTGCTTTCACTTAGATTAATTAGCATTGAAAGTAAAATATGGGAAATTGTTTGCTTTTAACGTTTCACATGATCAACTCCTCTTGCATGACTATGATGAACAATGATGAACTTGAATCAATTTTAATCATGAGTTTCGACTTTGATCCTTGTACTCACATCCCATTTGTGTTTTTATGCTTTTACATTTTAATTATTTAGTTAACTTAGTATTTATTTTCGGCAAAAGAAAACTAAAAACAAAATCCCCCCTTATTTTCGTAAATAATGTTTATAATTGTGAATACCTTTGTGAATATTATACTTTGTTTTAATTTTAATTGTTTAATTGTTTGAAAATGACAGGTGTACCCTCAATCCCCGGAATAGAACGATCCCTATTTACTTTATACTACTAATGACATTTCAGGGTTAAATTATGCGCTTGCTTTCGAGCGCATCAATTTTTGGCGTGATAGGAGCATTTTAATGCGACGTTTTACTTGCTTTTCCCTGCATTTTCTGCGTTATTTCCTTAATAAAACCCTGTTTAGGAAAGTTTCCATTCTTTGATTGGGAAAGTTCCTATTTGTAGAAAGTTTCTATTTTTGTAGTTTCTATTTATCATTTTTAGAAAGTTTCCCATTTTCAGTTTAGGAAAGTTGCCATTTTTCATTTTAGGAAAGTTTCTATTTTTCTTACTAGTTTCTATTTTCAGGTCCTTGTCACAAATGAGCTGAAACGAGCTCACAAATGGAGAGAGAAGCTAGCCAACGTTGGAGGGAGACAAGATGAAGTACAAAGGGAAGCACAAATGAGCAGAAATGAAGAAATGAAGCTTTCCTGGTCCAACCAGGAAACCCTGTCCAGAAAAGGAAAGCTTGCCAAAACAAGACTCTTGAGCTAACCATGAATGGAGATCGAATTAATGAAGTGACATGGCATGAGAGAAGCTTCTTGAAGACTCTAGATGATGACATGGCACAAAGGTGGCGCATGGAGGCCCAAGAACTCTCAAGACTTGTTGGATTTTCGGCAAATGGATCAAAAGCCCACAAAGCCCATGCAATTAGGGTTTGTGACGCAATGAAGAAACCCTAGAGATGCTTGCCGTCCAAAATGAAGAGAGAAACAAGGAAAATGACGTGGAAAATCAGAAATTAAAAGGAGATTTTCTAGGGAGATTTTCTAGGGCTATTTTTATGGAAATTCATCAAGAGATAAACCCTAGAATATCTTTTGCCGTCCAAGCCAAGAGGAAAAGAAGGAAGTTGCCGTGTGAATTAAAAGAAAACCCTAGAGAATTCGGCAAGGAGATATTCAAGGGAGAAATAAAAGGAAAGAGAAAAAGGTGGAGACCAAGAAAAGCTCAAAAGAAGTCTAGATACATTCCTTAATTCCCTAAAGGAAGTTTGGCCGAATTGAACTACAAAAATCAGAATTATATCAAGGGAATTTCGGCAATTACTCTCTCCTAAGATATTCTTGGCCGAAATTAATGAAGAAAATCAGAAAATCCTTATATAATTTCGGCAAGGATATATATTAAAGGAATTTAGGGAATTAATTTGGAGAGTTTTGATTGGTTAGATGACACACCAATGCTTACTTGGCATTCTACGATTGGTTGGACCACATCACAAGGCTTACTTGGCATCATACCATTGGTTGAAGTGATGTGGAAATTTCTGATTGCTTGGAGAACCCTAGCCGTGCCCCTATATATTCTCCCCCTTTTCTCAACGTCAAGGGTTCCTCTCCCATACAATTTACACTTTAGAAAAAAATCAGAAAATCTTCTTAGCATAGCCGTGAGTTTCTCCATCCTCTAGTCATCTCCACGAGTTCAAGCAAGGCCAAGGGAGAAGAAGCACAGCCGTGAGCATCCATCATCCATCATCCATCTCCAACCTTGAAGCTTGCTTTCGAGATTCAAGAGACCACCACATCAATCGTTCATCACCATCTCCATCTCACGGTGTAATCCGATTCTCCTTTGTAACCTTTGCTTTGAATTTCGTTGGTTATGAACTAGTTGACATATGTGTTTGAACAAATATTAATTTCTGGAATTTTTATGATTAATTGAGAATTTTCAGATTCATATTATTGTGATTCGAGAGTTGCTTATGTGGGTTTGTTTAATTAAATTTGCGTTATAGATAACTTTTGTATTTTAATCTTATGTGGTTGCAAACACTTAGGGTTTCGATATAATTGGTGCTAGGTTTAAGAACATGAAATCGACTTTTCATTTTGTGTAAACTTGAATCAAAGTAGTAAAGGTTTTGTACAAAGATCGAATTTAATTAAAGAGAATTGCAATTAGGTGGACTTTTCCATACTAAGTTGTACACTTGAGTTGATAGCCTTTCTCTATGGGTAATGCGTTAAACATGACATGATTGACTAGCTTTCTAGGGTTTGATTGCATGTTTGATAGGATTAATCTAGGTGCTTTCGCTTAGGTTAATTAGCATTGAAAAGTAAAAAATGGGAATTCATTTGCTTTCGAATGTTTCACATGATCAACTCCTTTCTCATGACTTAGATGAACAATATTAGGGTTTGAGTCAATTTTAATCATATGTTTCGATTTTGATCTTTGTTCTCTCATTCCATCTTTGTATTTATGTTTTTGCATTTTAATTCTTTTGTTTAGTTAGTTTAATTTTCGAAAACCAAAATAAAAAATAGTCCCCCTTTTTCGTAAATATGTTTATATTGTGTAAATAATATACTTTGTGATTATTGTACTTTGTTTAATTTTAATTGTTTGTTTGTCCTACATTGACAGGTGTACCCTCAATCCCCGGAATAGAACGATCCCTATTTACTTTATACTACTAATGACATTTCAGGGTTAAATTATGCGCTTGCTTTGGGGCGCATCAATTTTTGGCGCCGTTGCCGGGGACTGAAAAATCACTTGTTAAATATGTAAATATTTGTTTTGTTTATATGTTGTGTTCGAAAAAAAAAAAAGAAAAAAAAAAATAATTTACTTGTTAATTGTTTGTAAGTCTCTAATTTGTTAGTTAATTAGTTAATTAGTTAATTAGTTAATTAATTACTTAGGTTGTTATTTATATTATTGAACACAAATTTTAATTGTGAGTTGTAAATTAAAGAAGGAATAGGTGAAGTCGTGTTTATTAATATTGGCCTAAACCCCTTATTGGTACCTAGTCCAGGTCCCTTAAGGTTGAGGGCGGCCTTTATTAACATTCATTGAACTGTCTTCACACTTAGGACCTTTTTCATCCAAGTAAGTATAGCCTATGTGGGATGGTGTCTAGGAAGGGGACAACGATCATGACGGTTTTTGAATCCAGAAGTGCTTACAAATGGGCTTAGCTCATGCCAAAATGGATTTTGTCTCTCGTGTTCGTCCTCCCCTACCTGGCCATTTCAGTAAGGTTGCCCAAAGGATGTAGGAGGGACTTTGTGTCTAGACGACTATACTTGGGCCGCACGTCCACTTGATTTACCACTTGGAATTTAATTTGATATCAATGATATTTGTAACAAACGAAAATGTTGTGATTCACTAAGGTATATTGGATTAAACATAGTCTTGAAAAGGGTAGCTGTTTCAGTCCCATTGCACATCGAGACTCCCTGTTCCCGTACCTAAGTGTTGAAAATAATTGTAAAGAATAAAAATTTTTGTAAGTATTTTCGTAAAAAAAAAAAAAAAATGAATAGTGAATAGTGACGTTTTTTTGTATAAATCATTAATTTGTATTTCTTTTGTTGTATAGTCACTAACTTTATTTAGTGGAGGTCCGTCTGGCTGAAAGACGTTAAATTCAAGCGCTGCTTGGGAGGCAACCCAATTCAGAAGTCATTGTGAAGGAGTCTACACACGCAGATTTGATTTCTCCTTCCCTATTTCTCTCTCTTTTCATCTTTCTTTTTGAATTTAGTAGCTCTTTTCGTAAATTCCATCCCTATATGCTTAATTGTTTCATTGCATGCTTATGATTGATTACATTGAGGACAATGCAATATTTAAGTGTGGGGGAAGAGATTTATACTTTTGTTTTGAGTCATATATATTGAAAAATACAAAAAAATCGAAAAATGTCAAAAAAAAAAAAAAATTCGTTGCATTTGTTTTTGTTTTGAGTCTTAGGATGCCCTTTAACTGTCTAGGATGATTCTATATCTCTGAAATCATGATTAAAAGAGGATCACAAAATTGAGATGACTTTAAACATGGTATTCTTTGGTTAATTGAGATATATGAAAAATGTGTGCCTTGTAGTGGATATGGATTTCGTGACCTTGGTACAGAATATGAGCATGTTAAGATGAGTTTTGATTCATAAAAGCCCATGTGAGATATCTGAGCCATGTCCCTTTTCTTGGAGTGATAAATGAAAAATATATTCTTAAT
Source organism: Rosa chinensis (assembly GCF_002994745.2). Taxonomy (NCBI): domain Eukaryota; kingdom Viridiplantae; phylum Streptophyta; class Magnoliopsida; order Rosales; family Rosaceae; genus Rosa; species Rosa chinensis. Next base: position 105,598 of record NW_020126820.1, on the reverse strand, counting down.
TTCTTGGCGATGTTTTGATGATCTCATTATTCTTCATTTGATTGATTGCTTGCCATAGATTAAGTTTGATGGACTAGAGAATGCTAGAATTCACTCTTGTGCTTGTTGAGACGTTTGTCAATACATGGCCCTGATTCTGGAAGGGATAGAGGCACTCTAGGAATTACCACCATTGCCAAATAAACCTGTGTCCCTAATTGTGCCCGTCGTGGGACTCCCGTAGATAAGCCCCTTTGAGCCTACATTAAGCCTTTTCATTCATCACCCTTAAAACCCTTAACCATGAAGCTTAGTATAGTTACAATCCTACCCTCTGTTCTAAAAACTTGGTAGAGCTATCTTTCGAGACTTACTACATGGGTTTGGTGCTAAGGATGAAAATTGAGAAGAGGTGAAAGTTCAAGTGTGGGGGTAGACTTGTCCATAAAAATAAAAATAAAAATATGTGAAAGCCGTGAAAAAAATGAAAGAAAAGAAAAAAATGTGTACGGCTAAAGAAAAGAAAGAAAAATGTATGTTTATGGATTTTAGTCCCCCATACTTAGTGATTTTGGAGTTTACTTTGAACTGAAGGCCCACTACAGAAAAATTTGGCCTTTGTCCATTCACTATAGTTCAGGGGAAGTTTACAATGAAGATTGGGCCCAACATGAAGACATTAGGCCCCTTTTATGTTACCTCTAGGGAAAGTGACGTTTTTGCAATGCCTTGGTGGATTTCTTGAGGTCTCTACATCTACATATGCTCTACTAGGTTTTTAGGACACATTGATAAATCCTTACCTTTCAGTTCTTTAACCTTGAGCCTTAACCCATTACAACCCTTGAAAAGACCTTCTTGATCCTTAAGATGGGACAGCCCTTAATGTGGAGATGAGTTACAAGAGTTGAACCTATGGCTTGGGTCCATCTGTGCAAGTAGTTGGTATCCTTCATGAGATCTTTAAAGAAAATTATACATGTGCTTTCGTTTCTTACATTATGTGATATACTTGCTATCTTTCACATATACTTGAGTGTATAAGCTTTTAAGCATTGCCTTGAATTCTGAGAGAAGAAAGAGTGGATATGCCTTGTGAGGATTGAATCATACTTGTCTGAAACATGCTTAACAGAACCCATCACCATTGTTACAACCAAGTCCTACTTGTGTATGTGAAGATTATGTGTTTCAATTAACTCTCGAATGCCTAAACATTTATTCTTGGTGAAGTGCTAATCTTGGTGTTGTGAAAGTAAGAGATTGCTGAGACAAAAAGTTGAAGGGCTATAGAGTCTGTTTCGTGTCAAGTCTTTAATTTTCGTTGAGTCTTAGTGTGTGTCTTAGTGTGATTTTGCTAAGGGACTAGCAAAAGCTAAGTGTGGGGGAATTTGATAGGAGCATTTTAATGCGACGTTTTACTTGCTTTTCCCTGCATTTTCTGCGTTATTTCCTTAATAAAACCCTGTTTAGGAAAGTTTCCATTCTTTGATTGGGAAAGTTCCTATTTGTAGAAAGTTTCTATTTTTGTAGTTTCTATTTATCATTTTTAGAAAGTTTCCCATTTTCAGTTTAGGAAAGTTGCCATTTTTCATTTTAGGAAAGTTTCTATTTTTCTTACTAGTTTCTATTTTCAGGTCCTTGTCACAAATGAGCTGAAACGAGCTCACAAATGGAGAGAGAAGCTAGCCAACGTTGGAGGGAGACAAGATGAAGTACAAAGGGAAGCACAAATGAGCAGAAATGAAGAAATGAAGCTTTCCTGGTCCAACCAGGAAACCCTGTCCAGAAAAGGAAAGCTTGCCAAAACAAGACTCTTGAGCTAACCATGAATGGAGATCGAATTAATGAAGTGACATGGCATGAGAGAAGCTTCTTGAAGACTCTAGATGATGACATGGCACAAAGGTGGCGCATGGAGGCCCAAGAACTCTCAAGACTTGTTGGATTTTCGGCAAATGGATCAAAAGCCCACAAAGCCCATGCAATTAGGGTTTGTGACGCAATGAAGAAACCCTAGAGATGCTTGCCGTCCAAAATGAAGAGAGAAACAAGGAAAATGACGTGGAAAATCAGAAATTAAAAGGAGATTTTCTAGGGAGATTTTCTAGGGCTATTTTTATGGAAATTCATCAAGAGATAAACCCTAGAATATCTTTTGCCGTCCAAGCCAAGAGGAAAAGAAGGAAGTTGCCGTGTGAATTAAAAGAAAACCCTAGAGAATTCGGCAAGGAGATATTCAAGGGAGAAATAAAAGGAAAGAGAAAAAGGTGGAGACCAAGAAAAGCTCAAAAGAAGTCTAGATACATTCCTTAATTCCCTAAAGGAAGTTTGGCCGAATTGAACTACAAAAATCAGAATTATATCAAGGGAATTTCGGCAATTACTCTCTCCTAAGATATTCTTGGCCGAAATTAATGAAGAAAATCAGAAAATCCTTATATAATTTCGGCAAGGATATATATTAAAGGAATTTAGGGAATTAATTTGGAGAGTTTTGATTGGTTAGATGACACACCAATGCTTACTTGGCATTCTACGATTGGTTGGACCACATCACAAGGCTTACTTGGCATCATACCATTGGTTGAAGTGATGTGGAAATTTCTGATTGCTTGGAGAACCCTAGCCGTGCCCCTATATATTCTCCCCCTTTTCTCAACGTCAAGGGTTCCTCTCCCATACAATTTACACTTTAGAAAAAAATCAGAAAATCTTCTTAGCATAGCCGTGAGTTTCTCCATCCTCTAGTCATCTCCACGAGTTCAAGCAAGGCCAAGGGAGAAGAAGCACAGCCGTGAGCATCCATCATCCATCATCCATCTCCAACCTTGAAGCTTGCTTTCGAGATTCAAGAGACCACCACATCAATCGTTCATCACCATCTCCATCTCACGGTGTAATCCGATTCTCCTTTGTAACCTTTGCTTTGAATTTCGTTGGTTATGAACTAGTTGACATATGTGTTTGAACAAATATTAATTTCTGGAATTTTTATGATTAATTGAGAATTTTCAGATTCATATTATTGTGATTCGAGAGTTGCTTATGTGGGTTTGTTTAATTAAATTTGCGTTATAGATAACTTTTGTATTTTAATCTTATGTGGTTGCAAACACTTAGGGTTTCGATATAATTGGTGCTAGGTTTAAGAACATGAAATCGACTTTTCATTTTGTGTAAACTTGAATCAAAGTAGTAAAGGTTTTGTACAAAGATCGAATTTAATTAAAGAGAATTGCAATTAGGTGGACTTTTCCATACTAAGTTGTACACTTGAGTTGATAGCCTTTCTCTATGGGTAATGCGTTAAACATGACATGATTGACTAGCTTTCTAGGGTTTGATTGCATGTTTGATAGGATTAATCTAGGTGCTTTCGCTTAGGTTAATTAGCATTGAAAAGTAAAAAATGGGAATTCATTTGCTTTCGAATGTTTCACATGATCAACTCCTTTCTCATGACTTAGATGAACAATATTAGGGTTTGAGTCAATTTTAATCATATGTTTCGATTTTGATCTTTGTTCTCTCATTCCATCTTTGTATTTATGTTTTTGCATTTTAATTCTTTTGTTTAGTTAGTTTAATTTTCGAAAACCAAAATAAAAAATAGTCCCCCTTTTTCGTAAATATGTTTATATTGTGTAAATAATATACTTTGTGATTATTGTACTTTGTTTAATTTTAATTGTTTGTTTGTCCTACATTGACAGGTGTACCCTCAATCCCCGGAATAGAACGATCCCTATTTACTTTATACTACTAATGACATTTCAGGGTTAAATTATGCGCTTGCTTTCGGGCGCATCATGGCGCCGTTGCCGGGGATTGAAAAATCACTTGTTAAATATGTGAATATTTGTTTTGTTTTTATTTTGTGATCGAAACAAAAAAAAAAAAAAACTTACTTGTTAATTATTTCGTAATTGTCGAAAATTAGTAGATTAATTACATAGGTTGTTATTTTTATTGTTGAACACGAGTTTAATTGTAGGTTGTAAATTAAAGAAGGAATAGGTGAAGTCGTGTTTATTAATATTGACCTAAACCCCTTATTGGTACCTAGTCCAGGTCCCTTAAGGTTGAGGGCGGTCTTTATTAACATTCATTGAACTGTCTTCACACTTAGGACCTTTTTCATCCAAGTAAGTATAGCCTATGTGGGATGGTGTCTAGGAAGGGGACAACGCTCATGACAGGTTCTTGAATCCAGAAGTGCGTGCAAATGAGCCTAAACCACATTGTGGGAGTAGCTCATGCCAAAATGGATTCTACCTCTCGTGGTCGCCCTCCCCTACCTGGCCATTTCACTAAGGTTGCCCAAAGGATGTAGGAGGGACTTTGTGTCTAGACGACTATACTTGGGCCGCACGTCCTCTTGATTTACCGCTTGGAATTGAATTTGAAATCAATGATATACATAACAAATGAAAATATTGTGATTCACTAAGGTATATTGGATTAAACATAGTCTTGAAAAGGGTAGCTGTTTCAGTCCCATTGTACATCGAGACTCCCTGTTCCCGTACCTAAGTGTTGAGAATAATTGTAAAGAAAAGGAAAGAATAAGAATTTTTGTCAGTATTTTCGTAAAAAAAAAAAAAAAAAAAAAACAAAAAAAAAAAAAAGAAGAAAAGAAAAAAAATTGTGACGTTTTGTTATTGTTTGAAAGATTTTGTATAAAATGTGTCTAATCTTGTTATACAAAAGAAATGTAAAGAATTAATTGTAAATATTGTTAAATTCTTGATTGTTATAAGTGTGTAAAATCGTATGAGTAGATAAGGGCCCTTTTGTTAATATTGGCCTTAACCCTTCATTAGTGCCTTTCTGAGGTCTTATGAGGTTGAGGGCGGCTTTTATTAGCATTTGGAGAACTGTCTAACACATGAGTTATTTCCAAGCTGAGTAAGGGGCATATAGATGGTGTCTTAGGTTGAGACCCTGGGTGATGGGTTCAAATTGGATCTCAGAGACACTATAGACCGTGCGTAAACCACAATGTGGGAGTAGCCAATAGGGGCCTAAACCTCAATGAGGGAGTAGCCTCCGTAGTGTCACCAAAATGAGTCCTCCCTCTCACTGACCTCTTAATCTGGCCATCTAGCCTTCTGAAACAAAGGAAAGCAACTTATGTCTAGGCGAATATCCCTAGATCGTATCTCACCAATAGTAGTGGTTTCTATTGGGCTCAACTTACAACTTGTAATCAATTGAGATATTAACTTTATTTGTAAAGATAATAATAATACACTTGAACATAACCTCCACTTGTAAATTGTGTTGTTTTGTACATTTTATACTTGTATAAACGTCTTTTGTAATATATTTATGAAGTTTGTGGATATTTTGTATTTTATACTTTGTAATTTATACTTGTATAATTCATGAATAGTAATCGTGATGATAGGAGCATTTTAATGCGACGTTTTAACTGCATTTCCCTACACTTTTCTGCGCCATTTCCTTGAAAAATCCCTGTTTGGGAAAGTTTCCATTCTTTGATTGGGAAAGTTCCTTATTGTAGAAAGTTTCCATTTTTGTCTTCATTTTTTCATTTCTCATTTCTCATTTCTCATTTTTCATTTCTCATTTCTGGAAAGTTTCTATTTTTCATTTTTAGTAAGTTTCTATTTTCATTTTTTAGAAAGTTTCTATTTTAAGTATAGTTTCTATTTTCAGGACCTCCGAGCTAGAAAGTGGAAATGAACGCACGAATGGAAAGAGGAGCTTGCGAACATCAAGACGAACGAACATGAGAGAAAATGGCCCACACATTTGAGCAGAAATGAAGAAACAAGCTTTCCTAGTCCAACCAGGAAATCCTACAAAATGGAGGAAGGCTTCCCTAGCAAGTTTCCAACGCAACCATGAAAAAGAAATGGAAAAATATTGTGTTTTGCGTTGGAAAATGAGAAGGCTTGAAGATGAAGCAACGAGGCCCAAGAACTCTTTGGATTTTCGGCAAATTGGATAAAGGCCCATCAAAGCCCATGACATTAGGGTTTGTGACGCAAACCCTAACCCTTAAGATTGTTGTTGCCGTGAATTTGTAAGAGAGAAACAAGGAGGTGGCGTCCAAGAAAATCAGAAATTAAAAGGAGATTTTCTAGGGTTATTTTTATGGAAATAAATCAAGAGATAAAACCCTAGAAGACCTAGCCGTCCAAGCCAAGAGGAAAACAAGGGGATGCCGTGCAAACCCTAGGGAATTCGGCAAAAGATAAGGAAGAGAAAAACTAGGGTTTTGCCGTGAGGAAAAATCAGAAAAAATAAAGAGATTTCGTGGAGATTTCTTAGGGAGCTTTTAAAGGAAAGAGAATATGTGTTGAACACAAAAAGCTCTCAAAGGAGTCTAGGTTCGTCCCCCTTTATTCTCTAAGTATATTGTTGCCGAAATTGGTGAAGGAAATCAGAAAATATCTATATATATTTCGGCAAGATTATTTAGGGAATTTATATTGGAATTTTGTGATTGGTTGCACCACCTCATAGGGCTTATGTGGCACGAAATCATTGGAGAAAATTATGTGGAGGAAGCAAGAGATTGCCGTGAGCTTTGCTAGGGTTGTGGACGGATTGAAGACCTAGAAGCCGTCCCCTATATATTCCTCTCTTCTCTCAACGTCAAGGGTTCCGAAAAGTTCCATTCTTTACGTTTATACTTTGAGAAAAAAATCAGAAAACTCTCTCTAGCTTAGCCGTGTTCTTCTCCATCCTCTAGGGCAACCACGAAGTTCAAGCAAGGCCAAGGAAGAAGAAGACAAGCCGTGCACACCATCCACCCTCCACCTTGAAGATTGCTTTCGAAATTCAAGAGACCACATCATCACTTCATTCATCTCATCTTCATCACGGTGTAATCCGATTCTCCTTGTACCTTTGCTTTGTAATTTTCGTTGGTTTGCCTTAGTTGACACATATGTATGAACAAGTATTGTTTTCTGAAATTTTATGATGAATTGTTAATTTTCAGATTCATATATTGCGATTTATGGTTGCTTTTGTGTGAGTGTTTGATTAAATTTGCATGATAGAAATCTTTTGTATGATAATCTTGAATGGTTCGAAACATTTAGGGTTTTTATGTGAATGTTGCTACGAATTTGAGAACATGAATCAACTTTTTGGTTTTGTGTTCTTGAATCGATAAGTAGTAAAGGTTTTGTACAAAAACCGAATTTAATCAAAGAAGATTGCAATTAGGTGGACTTTTTCATACTAAGTTGCACATTTGAGTTGATAGCCTTTCTAGGTGTTTATTGCATTAAACATGACATGATTGACTAGCTTTCTAGGGTTTGATTGCATGTTTGATAGAATTAATCTAGGTGCTTTCACTTAGGTTAATTAGCATTGAAAGTAAAATATGGGAAATTGTTTGCTTTTGAACGTTTCACATGATCAACTCCTCTTGCATGACTATGATGAACAATGATGAACTTGAATCAATTTTAATCATGAGTTTCGACTTTGATCTTTGTTCTTACATTCCATTTATATTTTTATGTTTTTGCGCTTTTAATTATTTAGTTAGCTTTTATTTTCGAAAATAGAAAACCAAAATCAAAAATCCCCCCTTTTTCGTAAATATGTCTATATTTTGTTATATTTTTGTAAATATTATACTTTGTTTTAATTTTAATAGTTTAATTGTTTGATAATGACAGGTGTACCCTCAATCCCCGGAATAGAACGATCCCTATTTACTTTATACTACTAATGACATTTCAGGGTTAAATTGGTCGCTTCCCAAAAGCGATATCAATTTTTTGGCGCCGTTGCCGGGGATTGAAAAATCATTTGTCACTTTGTGAATAATATGTGTTTTGTTTATATTGTGACCAAAAAAAAAAAAAAAAAAATTACTTGTTAATTATTTTGTTTATAATTGTCGAAAATTAGTTAATTAATTACTTAGGTTGTTATTTATATTATTGAATACGAATTTTAATTGTGAGTTGTAAATTAAAGAAGGAATAGGTGAAGTCGTGTTTATTAATATTGGCCTAAACCCCTTATTGGTACCTAGTCCAGGTCCCTTAAGGTTGAGGGCGGCTTTTATTAACATTCATTGAACTGTCTTCACACTTAGGACCTTTTATATCCAAGTAAGTATAGCCTATGTGGGATGGTGTCTAGGAAGGGGACAACGCTCATGACTGGTTCTTGGATTCAGAAGTGCTTACAAATGGGCGTAAACCTCAATGAGGGAGTAGCCTATGCCAAAATGGATCCTACCTCTCGTGGTCGCCCTCCCCTACCTGGCCATTTCAGTAAGGTTGCCCAAAGGATGTAGGAGGGACTTAGTGTCTTGACGATTATACTTGGGCCGCACGTCCACTTGATTTACCGCTTGGAATTTAATTCGAAATCAATGGTATTTATAACAAAAGAAAATGTTGTGATGCACCTAAGGTATATTGGATTAAACATAGTCTTGAAAAGGGTAACTGTTTCAGTCCCATTGCACATCGAGACTCCCTGTTCCCGTACCTAAGTGTTGAAAATAATTGTGAAGAAAAAGAAAGAATGTAATCATTGTACTTCAAAAAAAAAAAAAAAAAAAAAATAATAATAATAATAATAATAATAATTAGATGTGAATAGTGACGTTTGTGGGCAATTTGTGTGAAAGTTTTGTGTAAATTGTGTCTAATCTTGTTAAACAAAGGAAATGTAAAGAATTAATTGTAAATATTGTTAAGTCCTTAATTGTTATAAGTGTGTAAAATCGTATGAGTAGATAAGGGCCCTTTTGTTAATATTGACCTTAACCCTTCATTAGTGCCTTTCTAAGGTCTTATGAGGTTGAGGGCGGCTTTTATTAACATTTGGAGGACTGTCTAACACATGAGTTCTTTTCAAGCTGAGTAAGGGGCATATAGGTGGTGTCTTAGGTTGAGACCCTGGGTGATGGGTTCAATTGGATCTCAGAGATACTATAGACCGTGCGTAAACCACAATGTGGGAGTAGCCAATAGGGGCCTAAACCTCAATGAGGGAGTAGCCTCCGTAGTGTCACCAAAATGAGTCCTTCCTCTCACTTACCTCTTAATCTGGCCATCTAGCCTTCTGAAACAAAGGGAAGTGACTTATGTCTAGGCGATTATCCCTAGATCGTATCTCACCAATAGTAGTGGTTTCTATTGGGCTCGACTTACAACTTGTAATCAATTGAGATATTAACTTTATTTTGTAAAGATAATAAGATACTTGAACATAACCTCCACTTGTAAATTGTGTTGTTTTGTACATTTTACACTTGTATAAATCATAAATAGTAAAGTCGTGAATAGTAACTTGTGAATAGTGACTCGTGAATAGTAAGGTTGATGTATAAATCACTAATTTGTAATTAACTCACTTTATACTTTGCTAACTTCTTTGAATTTTGATGATGTTCAGGATTCCTATGAATGACCGAGCCTTTTAGATCCTCTACAATAAAGGAAATCGAAGCAAGGCTCGCTCGTTTGAAGGGTCCTTCACTCTTGAGTTTACAAGCCCTTCTCCTTCAACATACAAAGGGTACACTTTAACGAGCAAGGAAAGAGGACCTACTGTTCTGAGGAGTCTACATCACCTACACCGAGTCCATCTCCTCCCTCACGTTCACCTTCACCTGTGATTTCGTCCAACTCTACACCACCACCTTCACCACCACCTGAAGAAGTCGAAGAAGAGAGAATGGCATCTATTAGGGAACTCTCCACCGCAACTGTTGAAGGAGGACCCCCTACAGGCATAGTATACCCTCCCCTGCAGCTGGAAGACAAGCAGAGTTTGAGCTAAAGAGTGGTTTGTTGCACAAACTCCCTATCTTCCATGGACTTAATATGGAGGATGCTAACAAGCATGTTCGAGAATTTCAATCTGTTTGTGCAAACATGCAACCACAAGGGGCAGATGAGAATCTTCTGAAATGAGAGCATTTCCATTCTCTCTAGCTGATAGAGCCAAGGATTGGCTATATGAACTTCCTGCAGGACGTATCACCTCATGGGAAACAATGAGAAAGGCCTTCTTGGAGAAATACTTCCCAGCTTCTAAGGTCATCACACTCAGGAAGAAGCTCAGTGGAATAGAGCAAGCCCATGATGAGTCCTATGCTGCTTACTATGAGAGGTTCAATTCCTTACTTGCACAATGTCCTCAACATCAGATGAAGGATGAGACCCTACTCACATGTTTCTATGAAGGACTCTTACCCTTGGAAAGGCAAATGTTGGATGCTGCAGCTGGAGGAGCTTTTGTGGATAAGTCCCCTACAGTTGGGAAGGAGCTTATAGCTAATCGTGCTTTGAACTCCCAACAATATGAGGGAGTAGGACACTCTACTCGTAGGGTGCATGAGATGAGCAAGAATACTGCAATTGAGGACCAACTGAATAAGCTTACTCTACTCATGAATCAAGTGGTAAGTTCCAAGGGACCAAGTGCAACAATAGCTTGTGGGTATGCTCTATGCAAGGGCATGTTACAGATCAGTGCCCTCAACTTAATGAGAATGGAGGATGGGAATCTGCGAATGCTATTGGAGGATATCAAGGAGGATACCAAGGAGGACCTCAACGTCCTAGACATGATCCTTACTCCAATACGTACAACCCAGGATGGAGGGACCATCCCAACTTCAAGTGGACCAACAATGATAATGTTCAGAATCCTCTTGGTGGGAACTTCCAACGTCCTCAAGGGCCTTCATTCCAAGGATCATCTTTTCAAAGGCCCTACATGCCTCCGCCTCAACAGAACTCAGGACCTTCAATGTCTCACTATGACAAAACGTTGGAAGCCTTGACTAGTTCCACCCAGGCCTTGACAAACTCTACTCAAGCTTTGATTCAAGGACAACAGACCCACACTAAGGATATTGCAGATCTTAAGAAACAGATGGGCCAAGTTGTGGACTTCATGAGCAAGATTCATGAGACTGGGAAGCTTCCTAGTGGCACAATACCTAACCCTAAGGGTAATGTGGAGAATGCATCAGTTGTGACTACGAGGAGTGGAAGACCATTGGTGGATCCACCCAAGCAACCCAAGAAGGTCCAAATGAGCATAGAGATTGAGGAAGACCAAGAACCCACCAAGTTGGGTATTGAGAAGGACCCTGCAACGTCAAAGGAAGAGACCAAGGCATCCTCATCTTTAAAGGCAAAACCGGAAATCAAAGGTAATAATTCTAACTTATCGAATTCGGTTATTGCTAACCCTTCTTCTTCTTGCATGCCCTTCCCACGCAGGTTCGCCCAATCTAAGAAGGATGAAAGTGACCAAGCTATCTTGGAAACTTTCAAGAAGGTGCAAGTGAACCTACCCCTCCTAGAGGCCATCAAGCAAGTCCCTAAGTATGCCAAGTTCCTCAAAGAGCTTTGCACTACTAGGAGAGTAAACCGTGAAAAGGAGGTGGTAAAGGTAAGTGAGAATGTCTCTGCCCTAATTCAGAGGAAGATCCCTCCAAAGTGTAAGGATCCTGGAAGCTTTACCATTCCTTGTACTATTGGTAACTCTAGATTTAAGAATGCCATGCTAGACCTAGGTGCATCTGTTAATGTTATGCCCTACTCTGTTTATGAAACCCTAGGTCTAGGGGAACTTAAATCTGACAATGTTATCATTCAGTTAGCTGACAGATCCAATGCATACCCTAGAGGTTTGTTGGAGGATGTGCTTGTACAGGTTAACCATCTTATCTTCCCAGCTGATTTTTATGTATTGGAAATGGAGGACTCCCCTGTAAGTTCCACTCCATTGCTTTTGGGACGTCCTTTCTTAAGGACAGCTAGGACGAAGATTGATGTGTATGAAGGCTCTCTTACAATGGAGTTCGATGGTGACATTATTGGCTTTAACATCTTTGAAGCCATGAGGTATCCCCTAGAGGTTAATGATTGTTTTTCTGCTAACATTTTGGATGAACTTGCGCAGAAAATGTTTGATGTTATGCATGAGGATACCCTAGTCACTACCCTTGAGAGTGGGGTAGGCTATACAAAGGAAGGCGTCACCATCTCAGAGGACAAGTTGAAAGACACTTGTGAGGAGAAAATCATTGAAAACGTCTCCTTCCTTGAGGCATCACCCTTTATAGGTAAGTCTGTTTCTCCTTTGTCCATTCAGTTATCCACTAACAAGACATTACCTTCAGTGGTCCAGGCCCCAGAACTTGAGCTAAAACCTCTTCCAGACCATTTGAAGTATGTCTACTTAGGGGACAAGGAAACCTTGCCAGTGATTGTGTCCTCTGCACTAACAACTCCACAAGAAGAGAAGTTGGTGGAAATGTTGAAGCAACACAAGACCGCCATAGGATGGACATTGGCGGATATCAAGGGAATCAGCCCTACAACTTGCGTCCACAGGATACTTCTAGAGGAGGGGTCTAAACCCACTAGAGAGGCTCAACGTCGTCTCAACCCTCCAATGATGGAAGTAGTGAAGAAGGAGGTTATCAAACTCCTTGATTGTGGGGTGATCTACCCTATTTCAGACTCCAAGTGGGTCTCCCCAGTTCAGGTCGTGCCCAAGAAGTCTGGGATCACTGTGGTAAAGAATGCTGATAACGAACTGGTGCCCCAAAGGACAGTCACAGGCCACAGAGTGTGCATTGACTATAGGAGGCTCAACGCAACTACAAGGAAAGACCACTTTCCTCTGCCATTCATTGATCAGATGCTTGAGCGCCTAGCTGGACATGACTACTATTGTTTTCTGGATGGATACTCTGGTTACAACCAGATTGCAATTGCAAATGAAGATCAAGAGAAGACAACCTTCACTTGCCCCTTTGGAACGTTTGCCTATAGACGTATGCCTTTCGGACTTTGCAACGCTCCAGGTACCTTTCAGAGGTGTATGGTAAGTATCTTTTCAGATTATATTGAGAAAATCATAGAGGTATTCATGGATGACTTTTCAGTTTTTGGAAAGAATTTTGATGATTGTCTTAATAATCTGGAGATAATTCTGAAACGTTGCATGGAAACTAACCTTGTCTTAAACTGGGAAAAATGCCATTTTATGGTTAAACAAGGAATAGTTCTAGGACATATTGTCTCTGCTAGGGGTATAGAGGTTGATAAAGCCAAGGTTGATATTGTGCGTCACTTACCCTCTCCCACTTCTGTGAGAGAGATTCGTTCTTTCCTTGGTCATGCAGGTTTTTACAGGAGGTTCATCAAGGACTTCTCCAAAATTTCGAGACCCTTATGTCAACTACTCCAGAAGGATGTGCCATTTCACTTTGACAAGGAGTGTCAAGAAGCTTTTGACAAGCTTAAGGAGTTGTTGACATCTGCCCCTATCATGTTACCTCCAGACTGGTCCTTGCCCTTTGAGTTGATGTGTGATGCCTCTGACTATGCAGTTGGAGCTGTTTTAGGGCAAAGGAAGGACAAGCTACCCTATGCCATCTACTATGCCTCAAGGACTCTCAATGATGCACAAATGAACTACTCCACCACAGAGAAAGAGCTCCTTGCAGTTGTCTTTGCCCTTGAGAAGTTTCGCTCCTATTTACTTGGTACCAAAGTTACTATCTTTACTGACCATGCAGCTTTGAAATACTTGATGACCAAGAAGGAGGCGAAACCAAGGCTCATCAGATGGATCCTACTCTTGCAAGAATTCGACGTGGAAATCAAGGACAAGAAGGGTAGTGAGAACGTGGTAGCTGACCACTTGAGTCGCTTAGTGCATGCAGAAGATTATCTCCCTCTGGTGGAGACATTTCCAGACGAGCAACTCTTTGGACTTCAGGTAAGTGAACCATGGTATGCAGACATTGTGAATTATATTGTGTCTAGAAAGATTCCTGATACCATGTCACGTGCTCATAGGGATAGGCTTAAGAAAACTGTTAAGCAATATGTTTGGGATGAACCTTATTTGTGGAAGTATTGCTCTGATCAATTGATTAGGAGATGTGTGCCTGAACATGAACATAATGCTATACTTTCTTTTTGCCACTCTAAAGCATGTGGGGGACACTTTGGGTCTAAGAAGACTGCGTTTAAGGTGCTAGAGTCTGGGTTCTATTGGCCAACATTATTTAGGGATGCACATGCCTATTGTTTAACTTGTGATAAGTGCCAAAGAACAGGAAATCTAGGTCCTAGAGATCAAATGCCATTGTCCAATATAATAACTGTTGAAATATTTGATGTCTGGGGTATAGATTTCATGGGACCTTTCCCTTCATCTTTTGGGTTTCTCTATATCTTACTTGCAGTGGACTATGTTTCCAAATGGGTGGAAGCAAAGGCCACTAGAACTAATGACTCTAAGGTTGTTGCAGATTTTATCAAGTCTAACATCTTTAGCAGGTTTGGAATGCCTAGAGTTCTCATTAGTGATGGAGGATCCCATTTTTGCAATCGGACGATTGAGGCTCTCTTGAGGAGATATGATGTCACACATAAGGTTTCTACACCGTATCACCCACAAACTAGTGGCAGGCTGAGGTCTCTAATCGTCAGATTAAGGGGATATTGGAGAAGACTGTGAACCCCAACAGGAAGGACTGGTCCTTGCGTCTAGAGGATGCTTTGTGGGCCTATAGAACTGCATACAAAACTCCCATAGGTATGTCACCATATCGAATTATCTATGGCAAACCTTGCCATTTACCTGTGGAGTTGGAGCACAAAGCTTGGTGGGCTGTGAAGCAGTTCAACATGGATATGGATGCAGCTGGGCTTCATAGGAAGTTGCAATTGCAAGAGTTAGAGGAGATAAGGAATGATGCCTTTGAAAGTGCTAAAATTTACAAGGATAAGACTAAGGCATTCCATGACAAAATGATTCGAAGGAAGACTTTTGTTGTGGGTCAAAAAGTTCTTCTCTTCCATTCTCGTCTCAAACTCTTCCCAGGTAAGCTTCGTTCTCGTTGGATTGGACCTTTTGTTATCACTCATGTGTTTCCTCATGGAGCTGTGCAGATAAAGAGTGAACATACAATAACGAGTTCAAGGTGAATGGCCACCGCTTGAAGCCTTACTATGAGGCATTTGTGGAACATGAAGTGGAGGCCGTACCCCTCCAAAACGTTCCAAACCCTGAGGATTAAATGGAGGTACAAGTCTAGGCTGAAAGACTATAAACATTAAGCGCTGCTTGGGAGGCAACCCAATTCTGAAGTAGCTGTGGAGGAGTCATCAACGCAGATTTGTTTTATCTCTCCCTTTTACTTCTCCAATTTTTCTTTATGTTGGTAGTCATTTTCGTAAATTTCATCCCTATATGCTTAAGTGTTCCATTGCATGCTTTTTATTGATTACATTGAGGACAATGCAATATTTAAGTGTGGGGGAAGGGATTTACACTTTTATCTTGAGTCATATATTGAAAAATAAAAAAAAAAAATTGAAAATGTCAAAAATTTAAAAATTTTCGTTGCTTTTGTTTTTGTTTTGAGTCTTAGGATGCCCTTTCAACTGTCTAGGATGATTCTATATCTCTAAAATCATGACTAAAAGAGGATCACAAGATTGAGATGATTTTTAAACATGGTATTCTTTGGTTAATTGAGATATATGAAAAATGTGTGCCTTGTAGTGGATATGGATTCGAAAACTTTGGTACAGAATATGAGCATGTTAGGATGAGTTTTGATTCATATAAGCCCATGTGAGATAATTGAGCCATGTCCCTTTTTCTTGGAGTGAAATGAAAAATATATTCTTATTTTCTTGGCGATATTTTGATGATCTCATTATTCTTCATTTGATTGATTGCTTGCCATAGATTAAGTTTGATGGACTAGAGAATGCTAGAATTCACTCTTGTGCTTGTTGAGACTTTGTCAATACATGGCCCTGATTCTGGAAGGGATAGAGGCATCCTAGGAATTACCACCATTGCCATATAAACTTGTGCCCCATTTGTGCCCGTCGTGGGACCCCCCTAGATAAGCCCCTTTGAGCCTACATTAAGCCTTTTCGTTCATCACCCTAAAATCCTTAACCATGAAGCTTAGTATAGTAACAACCCTACCCTTTGTTCTAAGAACTTAGTGGAGCTATCTTTTGAGACATACTACATGGGTTTGGTGCTAAGGATGGAAATTGAGAAGAGGTTAAAGTTCAAGTGTGGGGGTAGACTTGTCCATAAAGAAAAATATATGAAAGCCGTGAAAAATAAAAAGAAAAGAAAATAGTGTACGGCTAAAAAGAAAAGAAAGAAAAATGTTTATGGATTTTAGTCCCCATACTTAGTATTTTGGAGTTGCTTGAAATGAAGGCCCACTAAAGAAAAATTTGGCCTTTGTCCATTCACTATAGTTCAAGGGAAGTTTACAATGAAGATTGGGCCCAACATGAAGACATTAGGCCCCTTTTATGTTACCTCTAGGGAAGGTGACGTTTTTGCAATACCTTGGTGGATTTCTTGAGGTCTCTACATCTACATATGCTCTGCTAGGTTTTTAGGACACTTTGATAAATCCTTACCTTCATTTCTTAAACCTTAAGCCCTAGCCCCATTACAACCTTTGAGAAGACCTTCTTGATCCTTAAGATGGGACAGCCCTTGATGTGGAGATGAGTTACAAGAGTTGAACCTATGGCTTGGGTCCATCTGTGCAAGTAGTTGGTATCCTTCATGAGATCTTAAAGAAAATTATACATGTGCTTTCGTTTCTTACATGATGTGATATACTTGTATCTTTCACATATACTTGAGTGTATAAGCTTTTAAGCATTGCCATGATCTGAGAGAAGAAAGAGGGATATAACTTGTGAGATTGAATCAAACTTGTTTGAAACATGCTTAACAGAAACCATCACCATTGTTTCAACCAAGTCCTACTTGTGTATATGTGAGTTATGTGTTTTAATTAACTCTCGAATGCCTAACATTGAATTTTGGTTAAGTGCTAATCTTGGTGTTATGAAAGTAAGAGATTGCTGAGACAAATAGTTGAAGGGCAATAGAGTCATTGTTTTTGTCAAGTCTTTAAATTTTCGTTGAGTCTTAGTGTGTGTCTTAGTTTGATTTTGCTAAGGGACTAGCAAAAGCTAAGTGTGGGGGAATTTGATAGGAGCATTTTAATGCGACGTTTTAACTGCATTTCCCTACACTTTTCTGCGCCATTTCCTTGAAAATCCCTGTTTGGGAAAGTTTCCATTCTTTGATTGGGAAAGTTCCTTATTGTAGAAAGTTTCCATTTTTGTCTTCATTTTTCATTTCTCATTTCTCATTTCTCATTTTTCATTTCTCATTTCTGGAAAGTTTCTATTTTTCATTTTTAGTAAGTTTCTATTTTCATTTTTAGAAAGTTTCTATTTTAAGTATAGTTTCTATTTTCAGGACCTCCGAGCTAGAAAGTGGAAATGAACGCACGAATGGAAAGAGGAGCTTGCGAACATCAAGACGAACGAACATGAGAGAAAATGGCCCACACATTTGAGCAGAAATGAAGAAACAAGCTTTCCTAGTCCAACCAGGAAATCCTACAAAATGGAGGAAGGCTTCCCTAGCAAGTTTCCAACGCAACCATGAAAAAGAAATGGAAAAATATGTGTTTTGCGTTGGAAAATGAGAAGGCTTGAAGATGAAGCAACGAGGCCCAAGAACTCTTTGGATTTTCGGCAAATTGGATAAAGCCCATCAAAGCCCATGACATAGGGTTTGTGACGCAAACCCTACCCTTAAGATTGTTTGCCGTGAATTGAGAGAGAAACAAGGAGTGGCGTCCAAAAATCAGAAATTAAAAGGAGATTTTCTAGGGTTATTTTTATGGAAATAAATCAAGAGATAAAACCCTAGAAGACCTAGCCGTCCAAGCCAAGAGGAAAACAAGGGGATGCCGTGCAAACCCTAGGGAATTCGGCAAAAGATAAGAAGAGAAAAACAGGGTTTTGCCGTGAGGAAAAATCAGAAAAAATAAAGAGATTTCGTGGAGATTTCTTAGGGAGCTTTTAAAGGAAAGAGAATATGTGTTGAACACAAAAGCTCTCAAAGGAGTCTAGGTTCGTCCCCCTTTATTCTCTAAGTATATTGTTGCCGAAATTGGTGAAGGAAATCAGAAAATATCTATATATATTTCGGCAAGATTATTTAGGGAATTTATATTGGAATTTTGTGATTGGTTGCACCACCTCATAGGGCTTATGTGGCACGAAATCATTGGAGAAATTATGTGGAGGAAGCAAGAGATTGCCGTGAGCTTTGCTAGGGTTGTGGACGGATTGAAGACCTAGAAGCCGTCCCCTATATATTCCTCTCTTCTCTCAACGTCAAGGGTTCCGAATTTTCCATTCTTTACGTTTATACTTTGAGAAAAAATCAGAAAACTCTCTCTAGCTTAGCCGTGTTCTTCTCCATCCTCTAGGGCAACCACGAAGTTCAAGCAAGGCCAAGGAAGAAGAAGACAAGCCGTGCACACCATCCACCCTCCACCTTGAAGATTGCTTTCGAAATTCAAGAGACCACATCATCACTTCATTCATCTCATCTTCATCACGGTGTAATCCGATTCTCCTTGTACCTTTGCTTTGTATTTTCGTTGGTTTGCCTTAGTTGACACATATGTATGAACAAGTATTGTTTTCTGAAATTTTATGATGAATTGTTAATTTTCAGATTCATATATTGCGATTTATGGTTGCTTTTGTGTGAGTGTTTGATTAAATTTGCATGATAGAAATCTTTTGTATGATATCTTGAATGGTTCGAAACATTTAGGGTTTTATGTGAATGTTGCTACGAATTTGAGAACATGAATCAACTTTTTGGTTTTGTGTTCTTGAATCGATAAGTAGTAAAGGTTTTGTACAAAACCGAATTTAATCAAAGAAGATTGCAATTAGGTGACTTTTTCATACTAAGTTGCACATTTGAGTTGATAGCCTTTCTAGGTGTTTATTGCGTTAAACATGACATGATTGACTAGCTTTCTAGGGTTGATTGCATGTTTGATAGAATTAATCTAGGTGCTTTCACTTAGGTTAATTAGCATTGAAAGTAAAATATGGGAAATTGTTTGCTTTTGAACGTTTCACATGATCAACTCCTCTTGCATGACTATGATGAACAATGATGAACTTGAATAATTTTAATCATGAGTTTCGACTTTGATCTTTGTTCTTGCATTCCATTTTATTTTTATGTTTTTGGCTTTTAATTATTTAGTTTAGATTTTATTTTCGGAAATTAAAAACCAAAACCAAAAATCCCCCCTTTTTCGTAAATATGTCTATATTTTGTAAATATTATACTTTGTTTTAATTTTAATTGTTTAATTGTTTGACAATGACAGGTGTACCCTCAATCCCCGGAATAGAACGATCCCTATTTACTTTATACTACTAATGACATTTCAGGGTTAAATTGGTCGCTCGATAAAAGCGACATCATCCTTACCTTCATTTCTTAAAACCTTGAGCCTTGGCCCCATTACAACCTTTGAGAAGACCTTCTTGATCCTTAAGATGGGACAGCCCTTGATGTGGAGATGAGTTACAAGAGTTGAACATATGGCTTGGGTCCATCTGTGCAAGTAGTTGGTATCCTTCATGAGATCTTTAAAGAAATTATACATGTGCTTTCGTTTCTTACATTATGTGATATACTTGCTATCTGTCACATATACTTGAGTGTATAAGCTTCTAAGCATTGCCATGATCTGAGAGAAGAAAGAGGGATATACCTTGTGAGATTTGAATCAAACTTGTTTGAAACATGCTTACAGAAACCATCACCATTGTTTCAACCAAGTCTACTTGTGTATATGTAAATTATGTGTTTTAATTAACTCTCGAATGCCTAACATGGAATCTTGATTGAGTGCTAATCTTATGTTGTGAAAGTAAGAGATTGCTGAGACAAATAGTTGAAGGGCAATAGAGTCTTTGTTTGTAAGTCTTTAATTTTCGTTGAGTCTTAGTATGTGTCTAGTGTGATTTTGCTAAGGGACTAGCAAAGCTAAGTGTGGGGAATTTGATAGGAGCATTTTAATGCGACGTTTTAACTGCATTTCCCTACATTTCTGCGTTATTTCCTTATAAAACTCTGTTTAGGAAAGTTTCCATTCTTTGATTGGGAAAGTTCCTCTTTGTAGAAAGTTTCTATTTTTGTAGTTTCTATTTATCATTTTTAGTAAGTTTCCATTTTCGGTAGTTTCTATTTTTCATTTTTAGAAAGTTTCCCATTTTCAGTTTAGGAAAGTTGCCATTTTTCATTTTTAGGAAAGTTTCTATTTTTCTTACTAGTTTCTATTTTCAGGACCTCCGAGCTAGAAAGTGGAAATGAACTCATAAATGGAAAGAGGAGCTTGCGAATACAAGGGAGCAAAGATGAAGAACAATGAGCCACAGAAATGAGCAGAAATGAAGAAAGAAGTTTTCCTGGTCCAACCAGGAAACCTGCGGAAAGGAGGAAGGCTTCCCTAGCAAGTTTCCAACGCAACCATGAAAAAGAAATGGAAAAATAATGTGTTTTGCGTTGGAAAATGAGAAGGCTTGAAGATGAAGCAACGAGGCCCAAGAACTCTTTGGATTTTCGGCAAATTGGATAATGGCCCATCAAAGCCCATGACTTAGGGTTTGTGACGCAACCCTAGCCCTTAAAGATGTTTGCCGTGAATTTGCAAGAGAGAAACAAGGAGGAGGCGTCCAAAATCAGAAAATAATAAGAAGATTTCGGTGGAGATTTTCTAGGGCTATTTTTATGGAAAGAAATCTACTTGAAGAAACCCTAGAAGACCTAGCCGTCCAAGCCAAGAGGAAATCAAGGAATTGCCGTGCAAAATAAAGAAGAAACCCTAGAGAATTCGGCAAAGATTTTATCTAGAGAGTTTTAAGGAAAGAAAATAGTGTGGAGACCAAGAAAAGCTCAAAAGAAGTCTAGATACATTCCTATATTCCCTAAAGAGTTTTGGCCGAAATAAAAGAGAAAATCAGAATATTATCAAGGGAATTTCGGCAAGAATTATTTAGGGAATTAAATGGAATTTTGTGATTGGTTGCACCACCTCATAAGGCTTATGTGGCAAGCAAGCATTGGAGGAAATTATGTGGAGTTATATCATTGTGCCGTGAGATTACTAGGGTTACAAGGCTTGGAGAACAAAGGAAGCCGTCCCCTATATATTCATCTCTTCTTTCAACGTCAAGGGTTCCAAGTTCCATTCTTTACGTTACACTTTGAGAAAATATTCAGAAAACTCTTTAGACTAGCCGTGCTCCTCTCCATCCTCTAGGGTAACCACGAAGTGCAAGCAAGGCCAAGGAAGAAGAAGACAAGCCGTGCACACCATCCACCTCCACCTTGAAGATTGCTTTCGAAATTCAAGAGACCACATCATCACTTCATTCATCTCATCTTCATCACGGTGTAATCCGATTCTCCTTGTACCTTTGCTTTGTATTTTCGTTGGTTTTGCCTTAGTTGACACATATGTATGAACAAGTATTGTTTTCTGAAATTTTATGATGAATTGTTAATTTTCAGATTCATATATTGCGATTTATGGTTGCTTTTGTGTGAGTGTTTGATCAATTTGCATGATAGAAATCTTTTGTATGATTATCTTGAATGGTTCGAACATTTAGGGTTCTTATGTGATTGTTGCTACGAATTTGAGAACATGAATCAACTTTTTGGTTTTGTGTTCTTGAATCGATAAGTAGTAAAGTTTTGTACAAAAACCGAATTAATCAAAGAAGATTGCAATTAGGTGGACTTTTTCATACTAAGTTGCACATTTGAGTTGATAGCCTTTCTAGGTGTTTATTGCGTTAAACATGACATGATTGACTAGCTTTCTAGGGCTTGATTGCATGTTTGATAGAATTAATCTAGGTGCTTTCACTTAGGTTAATTAGCATTGAAAGTAAATATGGGAAATTGTTTGCTTTTGAACGTTTCACATGATCAACTCCTCTTGCATGACTATGATGACAATGATGAACTTGAATTAATTTTTATCATGAGTTTCGACTTTGATCTTTGTTCTTGCATTCCATTTGTATTTTTATGTTTTTGCATTTTAATTATTTAGGTAACTTAGATTTTATTTTCGGAAATTAAAACCAAAAACCAAAACTCCCCCCTTTTCGTAATATGTCTATATTTTGTGAATATTATACTTTGTTTTAATTTTAATTGTTTAATTGTTTGACAATGACAGGTGTACCCTCAATCCCCGGAATAGAACGATCCCTATTTATTACGTACTATTAATGACATTTCAGGGTTAAATTGGTCGCTCGATAAAAGCGACATCAGAATTCTGAATCCAAACATGTATGCATCTATAAGAAGTTACAAATGCACAAACATGTAGCATATAATCTCGACCATTGTACATAGCCTTTACCACTTCAATTTATGCCCCAAAACGATTAGGTGAATCAGAACACAAATTTGGCTTTATCAACCTGCAGATTAACATCATTATTCAACCAAATCATATGCTTAAGATATAAAGGATGGCACAAAATCAGATTGTAAAGATATCATAAACAAATCAAGAACATAAAGAAACAAATCTGAAAATTACTACATAAACTCATTCTCAACAAAAATCCATTCCAATAATAAAGCTCATAAACGAAATCTGAAATTCAATACTAAAGAGTACGAAACAGAAATAAGGGCATGAATTACACTTTTTGATCTTCAAGGAAGCTTGGAGAACGTCAAGAGACACAAGGCTTGGCCTTCAAGAACACGAAAGCCTTGGAGAAGTCCTAAAGCTCTTCACGATCAGAGGCTTTTTCTGAATATTTGGAGAGGGTTTTGGAGAGAAGAGAGCTAAGCTAATGAACTGAATTTTGTATGAAGAAGTGATGCCTTTGGAGTAGAGAATGACTGCTATTTATAGTGGATTCTCATCTCTTGTGATGCATCATGGCCAATCATCTTGAGGTGATTTCTCCTCCAAATTTGCTTGATTTTCTCATGCAAAGTCTTGATTTTTCTGATCTCTTTCCCTTAATGACTCATTGTATATTCCTTGAATAGTGACCAGATACATCCCTTATTCTCTCCTTTGATTTGCACTAATTTCTTCTTCCAATTGTGCACATAATGAACTCTACAATCAAGAAAAATCAGAATTTAATTAGTGTTATAATCAGTAAATAAGTAATCAGAATAAATATTGATTATAAACAATCCATTTTATCTCTCGAATTCTTCCTGATTAATCCTTCAATTTTCTTGATTTCATCACTCAAGAGTTTTTAATGGGATGGACTCTCATTAGAATACAAAAATCAGAATAGAAAGTCCAAATGAAGAAAGTTTCTAAAACAAATAGGAAATATTTCCTAAATGAAGAGGAGTTTCATAAATGACTTGTCATTAATTTATGCTCATTTCTGCTTTTTCACTTGTTTTCTCCATTTTCGACCATGAAGTAGCTAAAAACACAAACTATATTATAATTATTAATTTTAAGAGAATAACTTAGCCAATGAGGGAAAATACATATTAAAATGTCACACTTTGTGCTCTGATCAAATACCCCCACACTTAGCTTTTGCTAGTCCCTTAGCAAAATCAAAACAAAAGACTCAACAAAAGCAAACACGTCACTACTAGACTCTACACAAGTGACACACAAAGACTATATTTGCCCTTAAATTTGTCTCATAAATCCTTACTCTCATGGCATCAAATTAGCACTTAATCAAGAATCAATATTTAGATATTCGAGAGTTAATTGAAGCATATAATCCACATATAAATAGTAGGACTTGGGTGTAACAATGGTGATGGGTGGAGCTCAGCATGTTTCAGACAAGTATGATTCATATCCTCACAAGGTATATCCACTCTTTCTTCACTCAGATCAAGGCAATGCTTAAAAGCTTATAAACACTCAATTATATGTGAGAGAAAATATTTTGAGGCAATCAATAGCTCACATATATAAGAAGCGAAAAGCACTTTGTGAATTTAATTTTTCAAGATCTCATGAAAGATATCAACTACTTGCACGGATGGACCCAAGCCATAAGTTCAACTCTTATAACTCATCTCCACAGATCAAAGGCTGTCCATCTTAAGGATCAAAAGGACTTTAAAGGGTTGAAATGGGGCTAAGGTTCAAGGTTTTAAGAACAAAGGTTAAGGATGTCAAAGTATCCTAAAACCTAGTAGAGCTCATTTTGATGTAGAGAGACTTCTAGAATCCACTTGAACCCTCGTGAACTGGACAAAGACCAAATTTTATGTAATGGGCCTTCAATTCAAAACAATCTCCAAATTCACAAGTATGGGGGACTAAAATCCATATGCATATATTTTTTTTCTTTGTTTTTCTTTTCTTAGCCATACACATTTTTTTTTTCTTTCATTTCTTTTTCAAGGCTTCCACATTTTTTTTCTTATGGACAAGTCTACCCCACACTTGACTTTCACCTCTTTTCAATCTTCATCCTTGCCATCGAATCCATGTAGTAAGTCTCAAAAGATAGCTCTACTAAATTCTTAGAATAAAGGTTAGGATTGTAACTATACTAAGGTTAAGGGTTAAGGAATTTAAGGGTGATGAAGAAAGGCTCAATGTAGGCTCAAAGTGGTTATCTAAGGGGGTCCCACGACGGGCACAAATATGGACACAAGTTAATTTGTCTATGGTGGTGGTTCCTATGATGCCTCTATCCTTTCCAGAATCAGGGACATGTATTGATAAAGTCTCAACAAGCACAAGAGTGAATTCTAGCATTCTCTAGTCCATCAAACTTAATCTATGGCAGCAATCAATCAAATGAAGAATAATGAGATCATCAAAACATCGCCAAGAAAATAAGAATATATTCTTTCATTCCTCCAAGAAAAAGGGACATGGCTCAATATCTCACATGGGCTTTTATGAACAAAACTCATCTTAACATGCTCATATTCTGTACCAAGGTTACGAATCCATATCCACTACTCATGCATATATTTTTCATATATCTCAATTAACCAAGGAATACCATTTAAAATCATCTCAATATTGTGATCCTCTTTTAGCCATAATTTCAGAGATATTGAATCATCCTAGACAGTTAAGGGCATCCTAAACTCAAAATTAAAACAAAGGACTAGACTGACCCCAAAAGGTTTTGAACTAGGGTTATTTCCTTTCTCCTTTCGGTAACTCCTTTGGAACATGACCAGGTGAAGAAGGGACCGATTTTGGCGGAGCTCAGCTCACTTGTTTGACAGGGGACGAGACCCTTTGTCAGCACTTCTCGGATCCAACTAGACCTAGACATCACATCCATCAGATGCGCCTACGATGAAGAAAGTATTTCACCCAAAAATCATTTTGACTCAATAAATAAAAGCAACAAGTTTTTTTAATTTTTGACATTTTTCAATTTTTTTGTATTTTTAATTTTTGACATTTTTCAATTTTTTTGTATTTTCATATATATGACTCAAGACAAGTTAAATCCCTTCCCTCACCTTAATATTGCATTGTCCTCAATGTAATCATCATAAGCATGCAATGGAACATTAAGCATATAGGAATGGAATTTACGTATAATACGAAAAAAAAACAAAAACAACAAATAAAAGACACAAGTACAATTCAACCTAAATAGTGAAGGGATAGAAATGTCAAACTCTCGTTGATGGCTCCTCCACAGCTTTGGTTGAAATGGGTTGCCTCCCATGCAGCGCTTAATATTTTTATAGTCTTCAGCCTGGACTCTTCTCCTTGCTCACACAACATTTTTTTTTTTTTTTTGCATTAATTTTCTTTATTTTTACACACTTACACAATTAAATATTTAATGAAATTCAAACAACCTAAGTATATTAATTACAATTTACATCTGCTTAATCTAAGTGAAACACATATAATTTACACATGCTGAAATAAACCTCTACAAATGCACACATTATAAATACATGCTTATTTGGTAACACTCATAAACTTAAACTAAATCACATTATAGCTCGGCCTAGCATAAATCGCAATTTGTCACCTTCCACAAATGTAGTACAAAATTTAGCATGCATTCTATATAAATACAAATTAATGAACTTAAGCGTTAGAGATTTTAACAATCCCCGGCAACGGCGCCAAAAATTGATGCGGCTGAAATAGCCTCACAATTTAACCCTGCAAATGTAGTTGTTAGTTTAGGATAAGCAGGGATCGTTCAGTCCGGGGATTGTGGGTACACCTAAACAAAAGGTCAATTTAAATTAGTAATTAATAAAACAATATTAACAAGTATTTATCTACAATTTACACAAGAAACAACCATAAAAGGGGGGATTCACTTTTGGTTCTAAGTTCCTACGAAATAAACAAAAAGATAATATTACATGTGATCGACTTCTTCACACTCAATCAGAATTCCAACCATATCAACATGCAATGAATTATTTCAATCTAAACAACCTAAATCGTGCCAACACTAAATATCAGAAATGAATTCGAAGTACAAGTCTGAAGAGATCGAGCACCACTTTAATTCTTCTTTAATCTCCTAGTTAGGAAAAGTCCGTAACTTAAATATTTCATATAAACATCACGTTAATACTGAAGAGCACCGTCAACATTAATTGAAATCATTAAGTGCAGTTAGAATTCTGAATCAAACATGTATGCATCTATAAGAAGTTACAAATGCACAAACATGTAGCATATAATCTCGACCATTGTACATAGCCTTTACCACTTCAATTTATGCCCCAAAACGATTAGGTGAATCAGAATTCTAACTGCACTTAATGATTCATATTTAATGTTATCAACCTGCAGATTAACATCATTATTCAACCAAAATCATATGCTTAAGATATAAAGGATGGCACAAATCAGATTGTAAGATATCATAAACAATCAAGAACATAAAGAAACAAATCTGAAAATTACTACATAAACTCATTCTCAACAAAATCCAATTCCAATATAAAGCTCATAACGAAATCTGAATTCAATACTAAAGAGTACGAAACAGAAATAAGGGCCATGAATTACACTTTTTGATCTTCAAGGAAGCTTGTGAGAACGTCAAGAGAACACAAGGCTTGGCCTTCAAGAACCGAACAGCCTTGGAGAAGTCCTAAAGCTCTTCACGATCAGAGGCTTTTTCTGAATATTTGGAGAGGGTTTTGGAGAGAAGAGAGCTAAGCTAATGAACTGAATTTTGTATGAAGAAGTGATGCCTTTGGAGTAGAGAATGACTGCTATTTATAGTGGAATTCTCATCTCTTGTGATGCAATCATGGCCAATCATCTTGAGGTGATTTCTCCTCCAAATTGCTTGATTTTCTCATGACAAAGTCTTGATTTTTCTGATCTCTTTTCCCTTAATGACTCATTGTATATTCCTTGAATAGTGACCAGATACATCCCTTATTCCTCTCCTTTGATTTGCACTAATTTCTTCTTCCAATTGTGCACATAATGAACTCCTACAATCAAGAAAAATCAGAATTTAATTAGTGTTATAATCAATAGTAAATAAGATAATCAGAATAATATTGATTATAAACAATCCATTTTATCTCCTCGAATTCTTCCTGATTAATCCTTCAATTTTTCTTGATTTCATCACTCAAGAGTTTTTAATGGATGGACTCTCATTAGAATACAAAAATCAGAATAGAAAAGTCCAAATGAAGAAAGTTTCCTAACAATAGGAAATATTTCCTAAAATGAAAGAGGAAGTTTCATAAATGACTTGTCATTATTTATGCTCATTTCTGCTCTTTTTCACTTGTTTTCTCCATTTCGACCATGAAGTAGCTAAAAACAAACTATATTATAATTATTAATTTTAAGAGAATAACTTAGCCAAATGAGGGAAATACATATTAAAAATGTCACACTTTGTGCTCTGATCAAATACCCCCACACTTAGCTTTTGCTAGTCCCTTAGCAAAATCAAAACAAAAGACTCAACAAAAGCAAACACGTCACTACTAGACTCTACACAAGTGACACACAAAGACTATATTTGCCCTTAACATTTGTCTCATAAATCCTTACTCTCATGGCATCAAAATTAGCACTTAATCAAGAATCAATATTTAGATATTCGAGAGTTAATTGAAGCATATAATCCACATATAAATAAGTAGGATTGGTGTAACAATGGTGATGGGTGGAGCTCAGCATGTTTCAGACAAGTATGATTCATATCCTCACAAGGTATATCCACTCTTTCTTCACTCAGATCAAGGCAATGCTTAAAGCTTATAAACACTCAATTATATGTGAGAGAAAATATTTTGAGGCAATCAAATAGCTCACATATATAAGAAGCGAAAAGCACTTTGTGAATTAATTTTTCAAGATCTCATGAAGATATCAACTACTTGCACGGATGGACCCAAGCCATAGTTCAACTCTTATAACTCATCTCCACAGATCAAAGGCTGTCCCATCTTAAGGATCAAAAAGGACTTTAAAGGGTTGAAATGGGGCTAAGGTTCAAGGTTTTAAGAAACAAAGGTTAAGGAATGTCAAAGTATCCTAAAAACCTAGTAGAGCTCATTTTGATGTAGAGAGACTTCTAGAAATCCACTTGAACCCTCGTGAACTGGACAAAGACCAAATTTTTATGTAATGGGCCTTCAATTCAAAACAATCTCCAAATTCACCAAGTAGGGGGACTAAAATCCATATGCATATATTTTTTTTTCTTTGTTTTTCTTTTCTTAGCCATACACATTTTTTTTTTCTTTCATTTCTTTTTCAAGGCTTCCACATTTTTTTCTTATGGACAAGTCTACCCCACACTTGAACTTTCACCTCTTTTCAATCTTCATCCTTGCCATCGAATCCATGTAGTAAGTCTCAAAGATAGCTCTACTAAATTCTTAGAATAAAGGTTAGGATTGTAACTATACTAAGGTTAAGGGTTAAGGAATTTAAGGGTGATGAAAGAAAAGGCTCAATGTAGGCTCAAAGTGGTTTATCTAAGGGGGTCCCACGACGGGCACAAATATGGACACAAGTTAATTTGTCTATGGTGGTGGTTCCTATGATGCCTCTATCCTTTCCAGAATCAGGGACATGTATTGATAAAAGTCTCAACAAGCACAAGAGTGAATTCTAGCATTCTCTAGTCCATCAAACTTAATCTATGGCAAGCAATCAATCAAATGAAGAATAATGAGATCATCAAAACATCGCCAAGAAAATAAGAATATATTCTTTCATTCCTCCAAGAAAAAGGGACATGGCTCAAATATCTCACATGGGCTTTTATGAATCAAAACTCATCTTAACATGCTCATATTCTGTACCAAGGTTACGAAATCCATATCCACTACTCATGCATATTTTTCATATATCTCAATTAACCAAGGAATACCATTTAAAATCATCTCAATATTGTGATCCTCTTTTAGCCATAATTTCAGAGATATTGAATCATCCTAGACAGTTAAGGGCATCCTAAAACTCAAAATTAAAAACAAAGGACTAAGACTGACCCAAAAGGTTTTGAACTAGGGTTATTTCCTTTCTCCTTTCGGTAACTCCTTTGGAACATGACCAGGTGAAGAAGGGACCGATTTTGGCGGAGCTCAGCTCACTTGTTTGACAGGGGACGAGACCCTTTGTCAGCACTTCTCGGATCCAAACTAGACCTTAGACATCACATCCCATCAGATGCGCCTACGATGAAGAAAGTATTTCACCCAAAATCATTTTGACTCAATAAATAAAAGCAACAAGTTTTTTAATTTTGACATTTTTCAATTTTTTTGTATTTTAATTTTTGACATTTTTCAATTTTTTTGTATTTTTTAATTTTTGACATTTTTCAATTTTTTGTATTTTCAATATATATGACTCAAGACAAAAGTATAAATCCTTCCCTCACACTTAAATATTGCATTGTCCTCAATGTAATCAATCATAAGCATGCAATGGAACAATTAAGCATATAGGAATGGAATTTACGATAATAAATACGAAAACAAAAAACAAAAACAAAAATAAAAGACACAAGTACAATTCAACCTAAATAAGTGAAGGGATAGAAATGTCAAACTCTCGTTGATGGCTCCTCCACAGCTTTGGTTGAAATGGGTTGCCTCCCATGCAGCGCTTAATATTTTTATAGTCCTTCAGCCTGGACTCTTCTCCTTGCTCACACAACAATTTTTTTTTTTTTTTTGATTAATTTTCTTTATTTTTACACACTTACAACAATTAAATATTTAATGAAATTCAAAACAACCTAATATATTAATTACAATTTACATCATGCTTAATCTAAGTAAACACATATAATTTACAACATGCTGAAAAATAAAACCTCTACAAATTGCACAACAATTATAAAATACATGCTTAATTTGGTAACACTCATAAAACTTAAACTAAATCACAATTATAGCTCGGCCTAGCATAAATCGCAATTTGTCACCATTCCACAAATGTAGTACAAAAATTTAGCATGCATTCTATATAAATACAAAATTAATGACACTTTAAGCGTTAGAGATTTTAACAATCCCCGGCAACGGCGCCAAAAATTGATGCGGCTGAAATAGCCTCACAATTTAACCCTGCAAAATGTAGTTGTTAGTATAGGATAAGCAGGGATCGTTCAGTCCGGGGATTGTAGGGTACACCTAAACAAAAAGGTCAATTTAAATTAGTAATTAATAAAACAAATATTAACAAGTATTTATCTACAAATTTACACAAGAAACAACCATAAAAAGGGGGATTCAACTTTTGGTTTCTAAGTTCCTACGAAATAAAACAAAAAGATAAATATATACATGTGATCGACTTCTTCACACTCAAATCAGAATTTCCAAACCATATCAACATGCAATGAATTATTCAATCTAAACAACCTAAAATCGTGCCAACACTAAATATCAGAAATGAATTCGAAGTACAAGTCTGAAGAGATCGAGCACCACTTTAATTCTTCTTTAATCTCCTAAGTTAGGAAAAGTCCGTAACTTAAAATATTTCATATAAAACATCACGTTAATACTGAAGAGCATCCGTCAACATTAAATATGAATCATTAAGTGCAGTTAGAATTCTGAATCCAAACATGTATGCATCTATAAGAAGTTACAAATGCACAAACATGTAGCATATAATCTCGACCATTGTACATAGCCTTTACCACTTCAATTTATGCCCCAAAACGATTAGGTGAATCAGAATTCTAACACTAATGATTCATATTTAATGTTATCAACCTGCAGATTAACATCATTATTCAACCAAAATCATATGCTTAAAGATATAAAGGATGGCACAAAATCAGATTGTAAAGATATCATAAACAAATCAAGAACATAAAGAAACAAATCTGAAAATTACTAACATAAACTCATTCTCAACAAAAATCCAATTCCAATAATAAAGCTCATAAACGAAATCTGAAATTCAATACTAAAGAGTACGAAAACAGAAATAAGGCCATGAATTACACTTTTTGATCTTCAAGGAAGCTTGGAGAACGTCAAGAGAACACAAGGCTTGGCCTTCAAGAACACGAACAGCCTTGGAGAAGTCCTAAAGCTCTTCACGATCAGAGGCTTTTTCTGAATATTTGGAGAGGGTTTTGGAGAGAAGAGAGCTAAGCTAATGAACTGAATTTTGTATGAAGAAGTGATGCCTTTGGAGTAGAGAATGACTGCTATTTATAGTGGAATTCTCATCTCTTGTGATGCAATCATGGCCAATCATCTTGAGGTGATTTCTCCTCCAAATTTGCTTGATTTTCTCATGACAAAGTCTTGATTTTCTGATCTCTTTTCCCCTTAATGACTCATTGTATATTCCTTGAATAGTGACCAGATACATCCCTTATTCCTCTCCTTTGATTTGCACTAATTTCTTCTTCCAATTGTGCACATAATGAACTCCTACAATCAAGAAAAATCAGAATTTAATTAGTGTTATAATCAATAGTAAATAAGATAATCAAGAATAAATATTGATTATAAACAATCCATTTTATCTCCTCGAATTCTTCCTGATTAATCCTTCAATTTTTCTTGATTCATCACTCAAGAGTTTTAAGGATGGACTCTCATTAGAATACAAAAATCAGAAATAGAAAAGTCCAAATGAAGAAAGTTTCCTAAAACAAAATAGGAAATATTTCCTAAAATGAAAGAGGAAAGTTTCATAAATGACTTGTCATTAATTTATGCTCATTTCTGCTCTTTTTCACTTGTTTTCTCCATTTTCGACCATGAAGTAGCTAAAAACACAAACTATATAATTATTAATTTTAAGAGAATAACTTAGCCAAATGAGGGAAAATACATATTAAAAATGTCACACTTTGTGCTCTGATCACCACTCCTTGCTCGAGTGTGGTGACCAAAGTATCCTCATTCATGATATCAAACATTTCCTGTGCAAGATTGTCCAGAATATCAATAGAAAAACAATCATGAACATCAAGAGGATACCTCATAGCTTCAAATATGTTGAAGCCAATAACGTCACATCAAATTCCATGGTGAGAGAGCCATCATACTCATCTATCTTGGTCCTGGCCGTCCTTAAGAAAGGGCGACCCAATAGCAATGGCGTTGAACTCACTGGGGAGTCCTCCATCTCCAACACATAGAAGTCAGTTGGAAAGAAAAGATGATTAACCTGCACAAGAACATCTTCCAACAAACCTCTAGGGTATGCATTAGACCTGTCAGCTAACTGAATGATAACATTATTAGATTTAAGCTCACCTAGACCTAGGGTTTCATAAACAGAATAGGGCATGACGTTCACAGATGCCCCTAAGTCTAACATAGCATTCTCAAACCTAGAGTTACCAATAGTGCATGGAATAGTAAAACTTCCAAGATCCTTGCATTTGTGGGTAGTTTCCTCTGAATTAAGGCAGATACGTTCTCACTTACCTTGACTACCTCCTTCTCACCTTTATTTCTCCTTGAGGTACAAAGCTCTTTCAAGAACTTAGCATACCTAGGCACTTGCTTGATAGCCTCAAGGAGGGGTAGATTAACTTGCACCTTCTTGAAAGTTTCCAAGATAGCTTGGTCACTTTCATCCTTCTTCGACTTAGCAAATCTGCGTGGAAAGGGCATACAAGACGAAGAAGGATTAGCAATAACCGAATTAGACAAGTTAGAATCATTACCTTTAGGTTTCGGTTTTGCTTTAGAAGGGGAGGACGTCCTAGTTTCTTCTTTGGACGTTGCAGGGTCCTTTTCAAGGCTCTTCTTGGTAGCTTCTTGTTCCTCCTCAACTTCAATGGCCACTTGAGCCTCCTTGGCTTTCTTAGGGTGATCCACAAACACCTTTCCACTCCTAGTAGTCACCAAAGATGCATTCTCCACATTTCCCTTAGGATTTCGTATGGTGTTACTAGGGAGTTTCCCAGTTTCATGAATCTTGCTCATAAAGTCCACAACTTGACCCATTTGGTTCTTAAGATCTGCAATGTCTTTGGTGTGGGTCTGTTGTCCTTGAACCAAGGCTTGAGTAGAACTGGTGAGAGCCTCAAACATCTTGTCATAGTTGACACTTTGATTTGAGCTTCCTGAAGCATGTTGGCTCTGCATGTAAGGCCTTTGGAATGGTGGTCCTTGAGGTCCTTGAAAAGATGACCCTTGAAAAGATGGTGGTGCTTGAGGACGTTGGAAACTTCCTCCAAGGGGATTTTGAGTGTTTTCATTGTTTGCCCACTTGAAGTTGGGGTGGTCCCTCCATCCAGGGTTGTAAGTGTTTGAGTAAGGATCATATCTTGGACGTGGAGGGCCCCCATGATTTCCTTGGTAGCCTCCAATGGCGTTCAATGATTCCCATCCTCCACTCTCTGATAACTGAGGGCATTGATCAGTCACATGCCCTTGCATAGAACACACTCCACAAGCTTGCAATATTCCCTTTGCACTCACAACTTGATCCATGAGAAGGGTGAGTTTATTTAATCTATCCTCAATGACCGAAGTACCTATCTCACTCACCTTCCTAGTTGTGAGACCCACACCCTCATACTGTTGGGCATTCTTTGCTCTATTCTCAATCATAGCTCGCCCTTCAGCAGGTGACTTGTCTACAAAGGCTCCCCCAGCTGCAGCATCTAACATGTCACGTTCCAAGGGTAGGAGACCTTCATAAAAACAAGTAAGCAAGGTTTCTTCCTTCATCTGATGTTGAGGACATTGTGCAATCAAGGATGAGAACCTCTCATAATAAGCGGAATAAGATTCATCTTGAGCTTGCTTGATTCCACTTATCTTCTTTCTGAGTGTGATGATCTTGGAAGCTGGGAAGTACTTCTCTAAGAATGCCTTCATCATAGTGTTCCAAGATGTAATTCGTCCAGAGGGAGGTTCATAGAGCCAATCTTTGGCACGGTCAGATAGAGAAAAGGGAAAGGCCTTCATCTTAAGGATATTTTCATCCGCTCCTTGTGGTAACATGTTGATACACACAGACTGAAATTCCCTAAGATGCTTGTTGGCATCTTCCATATTGAGGCCATGGAACGTTGGAAGTCTATGAAGCAATCCACTCTTCAGCTCAAAATCCGCAGTCTTTCCTGGGGCAGGTGCAGGGTACACAATACTTGTAGGAAGTCCTTCTTGAACCACAGATGAGAGTTCTCTAATAGAGTTCTAACTAGTTTTAGAGGGAGCCGATTCTACACAGCAGGGGTGGTGAACCAGGTGGTGAATCTGAGGTGTAAGTGAGTTGGACGAAACACTAGGTGATACTGACCCTTCAGAAGGAAACAGCCTCCTCCCTTGATCGTTAACTGTGTATTCCTTGTATGTTGGAGAAGAGGGCTTTTTGTACTCAAGGAGTGAAGAATTCTTTAAACGAGCGAGCCTTGCTTCAATTTCTTTAACTGTAGAAGGTCTAGAAGGCTCGGTCATTCATAGAAATCCTGAACATTATTAAAATTTAGAAAAGTTAGTAAAGTGTATAGTGAAGTAAATACAAGTTAATGATTTATACATAAATGTTACTATTCACGAGTCACTATTCACGATTTACTATTCACAAATTTACAAGTATAAAGAGAAGTATAAATTACAAAATTCCACAAAGTATAATGTTACATATATACAAATTTTAGTTAGGGTATGGCATAGTTAATAAAAGTTTGAATCCCATTATAAGCCCTTAACCAAAGTTTAGACGTGCGGCCCAAGGGCTTGATCCTTAATACTAGTCGCCCTCCTCAATCTTTTGGTAACTCTTTTCACATAGAGCCAGTCAGCCAGGTAGCAAAGGAACGATTTTGGCGGAGCTCAGCTCACTTGTTTAGCAGGGGACGAGACCCTTTGCTAGCACTTCTCGTATCCAATCAACCTAGACACCCTATGCTACTAAGGTGCGCCACATGAAAGAGAAGAGTGCAAGACTAATGTTAAAGACAAAGTCCTTCACCTATTCCATTATGGTCAAAAACTTATAATAAAATTCATACTCTCAAAAACCTGATTTTTACTATTCACGAAAATTTATACAATTATTTCTTTTTCTTTTCTTTTCTTTTATTTACAATTATTTCAACACTTAGGTACGGGAACAGGGAGTCTCGATGTGCAATGGGACTGAAACAGCTACCCTTTTCAAGACTATGTTTAATCCAATATACCATAGTGTATCACAACATTTTCTTTTGTTATACATATCATTGATTTCGAATTAAATTCCAAGTGGTAAATCAAGTGGACGTGCGGCCCAAGTATAGTTGTCTCGACACAAAGTCCCTCCTACATCCTTTGGGCAACCTTACTGAAATGGCCAGGTAGGGGAGGGTGAACACAAGAGGTAGAATCCATTTTGGCATGAGCTACTCCCACAATGTGGTTTAGGCCCATTTGTAAGCACTTCTGGATCCAAAACCCGTTATGAACGTTGTCCCCTTCCTAGACACCATCCCACATAGGCTATACTTACTTAGATGAAAAAGGTCCTAGGTGTGAAGACAGTTCAATGAATATTAATAAAAACCGCCCTCAACCTTAAGGGACCTGAACTAGGTACCAATAAGGGTTTAGGTCAATATTAATAAACACGACTTCACCTATTCCTCTTTAATTTACAACTTACAATAAAACTCGTATTCAATAATATAAATAACAACCTAAGTATTTCTTTACTAAATTTCGATCACAATATGAACATATATATAATATTTACGAAAACAACAATATTCGCAATGCAACAAGTGATTTTTCAATCCCCGGCAACGGCGCCAAAAATTGATACGCTCAAAGCAAGCATATAATTTAACCCTAGAAATATCATTAGTAGTATAAGCAAGTAGGGATCGTTCTATTCCGGGGATTGAGGGTACATCTGTCAATGTAAGACAATTTAAACAATTAAAATAAAAACAAAGTATACTATTCAACATAAACACTATTCACGAATTTAGGGGGTTTTTGGTTTTTGGTTTTTCGAAAATTAAAAGAATTAAAACTAAGTATAAACAAAAACACAAATACAAGAATGAAATGTAAGAAACAAAGATTAAAACCAAGTTCATGATTAAATTCGAATTAACTTTATATTGTTCTTCCAAGTCATGTGAAAGGAGTTGATCATGTGAAACATTCGAAAGCAAACGATTTCCCATATTTTACTTTTCAATGCTAATTAATCTAAGTGAAAGCACATAGACTAATCCTATCAAACATGTAATCAAGCCCTAGAAAGCTAGTCAATCATACATATTCAACGCATGAAACACATAGAAAGGCTATCAACTCAAGTGCACAACTTAGTATGAATAAGTTCACCTAATTGCAATCCTCTTCAATTGAATTCGATTTTTGTCCAAACCTTTACTACTTTCGATTAAGTTACACAAAACAAAAAGTTGATTTCATGTTCTTAAATCTAGCACCATTCATATCAAAACCCTAAGTGTTTCGAACCACATAAGATTAAAATACAAAAGTTATCTATAAAGCAAATTCAATCGAACAATCACACATAAGCAACTATGGAATCACAACATAGAATTCGAAAATCCTTAATCAATCATAAATTTTCAGAATATAAACCTTGTTCAAACATCAATGTTAACTAGAACAACATCCAACGAAATCAAACAAGGAGAATCAAAAGTGATTACAAGAAAGAAGGTTGAATTACACCGTGAATGGAGAGATGGATGAATAACTTGAACAATGAACGAATGAAGCTTGAAAGCAAGCTTCAAAGTGAACGGCTTCAAGGTGGAATGGATGATGATGCTCACGGCCTAAGCTTGCTTCTTCCTTCCTTGCTTGAAAACGCCAAAAGTTGAACTAGAGAATGGAGAGAGCTTCCGCGCGTAGAGAGAATTTTCTGAATTGTGAAGTGGTGTCCTCTTAGACGTTGATAGGAGCATTTTAATGCGACGTTTTAACTGCATTTCTCTACATTTTCTGCGTTATTTCCTTAATAAAACTCTGTTTAAGAAAATTTCCATTCTTTGATTGGGAAAGTTCCTATTTGTAGAAAGTTTCTATTTTCGTAGTCTCTATTTATCATTTTTAGTAAGTTTCCATTTTCGGTAGTTTCTATTTTTTCATTTTTAGAAAGTTTCCCATTTTCAGTTTAGGAAAGTTACCATTTTTCATTTTAGGAAAGTTTCTATTTTTCTTATTAGTTTCTATTTTCAGGACCTCCGAGCTAAAAAGTGGAAATGAACTCACAAATGGAAAGAGGAGCTTGCGAAAGTCAAGGGGAGCAAAAATGAGAAACAATGAGCCACGGAAATGAGCAGAAATGAAGAAAAGAAGTTTTCCTGGTCCAACCAGGAAACCCTGCGGAAAGGGGGAAAGCCCACCAATGAAGTTTCCAACGTTACTATGAAAAAGAAATGGAAAAATAAAGTGTTGTGACGTTGGAAGATGACATGGCATAGAAGTGACGCATGGAGGCCCAAAAACTCTTAAGACTTGTTGGATTTTCGGCTAATTGGATAAAAGCCCACAAGAGCCCATGGAACTAGGGTTTGTGACGCAAACCCTAGCCCTAAAGATGTTTTGCCGTGGATTTGCAAGAGAGAAACAAGGAAGAGGCGTCCAAAAATCAGAAATTAAAAGGAGATTTTCTAGGGCTATTTTTAAGGAAAGAAAATCTACTTGAAGAAACCCTAGATGAATTGCCGTGAGGAATGAAGAGAAATGATACGCTCAAAGCAAGCATATAATTTAACCCTTTAAATATCATTAGTAGTATAAGCAAATAGGGATCGTTCTATTCCGGGGATTGAGGGTACACCTGTCAATGTAGGACAATATAAACAATTAAAATAAAACAAAGTATAATATTTACATAATATAAACACAATTTACGATTTAGGGGGGTTTTAGGTTTTGGTTTTCGAAAATTAAAAGAAAGAATAAAACTAAGTATAAACAAAAACACAAATACAAGAATGAATGTAAGAAACAAAGATTAAAACCGATTTCATGATTAAATTCGAATACAAACCTACATTGTTCTTCCAAGTCATGTGAAAGGAGTTGATCATGTGAAACATTCGAAAGCAAACGATTTCCCATATTTTACTTTTCAATGCTAATTAATCTAAGTGAAAGCACATAGACTAATCCTATCAAGCATGTAATCAAACCCTAGAAGCTAGTCAATCATACATGTTCAACGCAAGAAGTTCAAGGAAAGGCTATCAACTCAAGTGACAACTTAGTATGAATAAGTTCACCTAATTGCAATCCTCTTCAATTGAATCGATTTTTGTCCAAAACCTTTACTACTTTGATTCAAGTTTACACAAAACAAAAAGTCATTTCATGTTCTTAAATCTACACCATTCATATCAAAACCCTAATGTTTCGAACCACATAGATTAAATACAAAGTTATCTATAAGCAATTCAATCGAACAATCACACATAAGCAACTTTGGAATCACAACATAGAAATCGAAAATCCTTAATCAATCATAAATTTTCAGAATATAAACCTTGTTCAAACATAACGTTAACTAGAACAACATCCAACGAATCAAACAAGGAGAATCAAATGATTACAAGAAGAAGGTTGAATACACGTGATGGAGAGATGGATGAATAACTCGAATGATGAACTAATGAAACTCGAAAGCAAGCTTCAAAGTACACCGGCTTCAAGTGGAATGGATGATGATCTCACGGCCTAAGCTTGCTTCTTCCTTCCTTGCTTGAAAACGCCAAAAGTTGCACTAGAGAATGGAGAAGCTTCCGCGCGTAGAGAGAATTTTCTGAATTGTAAGTGGTCCTTGAGACGTCTAGGTGCTGTATATATAGGGAACGGCAATGCTTGGCCTCCAAGCGTGATTCTGTTTATTTTCTCAAGGAATTAAATTAATAATTCCACATGCTTCCACCAATGAGAAATGCCAAGTAGCCCTAGTGTGTCATCCAACCAATCATAAACTCCAAGAAGATACCAATATATTCTTGCCGAAATTCTTGAATATTTTCTGATTTTCTTCTTGATATTTCGGCCAAAACATGCT
The DNA here is from genome assembly GCF_002994745.2 of Rosa chinensis. NCBI lineage: Eukaryota > Viridiplantae > Streptophyta > Magnoliopsida > Rosales > Rosaceae > Rosa > Rosa chinensis. The sequence goes on along the minus strand of NW_020126820.1, from coordinate 66,213 downwards.
TAGGGTTTCTAGGAATGAACCTAGACGCAATTTGGTCTCTTTCTTGATTTCTTTCCTTAAACTCCACCCTAGAAATCTCTTGCGTAATCTTTATTTTCTTCTTGATTTTCACGCCACTTTTGCCTCCCTCCTTTGATTTCACGGCAATGCAACCCTAGGGTTTCCTCCATGCGTCACAACCCTAATTCCATGGGCTTTTGGATGGGCCTTGATCCATTTTGCCGAAATCCATAGAGTTCTTGGGCCTCGTTGTTCAACTTCAAGTCTTCTCATCTTCCAACGCAAAACTCATTATTTTCCATTTCTTTTTCATGGTTGCGTTGGAAACTTGCTCGGGAAGCCTTCCTCCATTTCGCAGGGTTTCCTAGTTGGATTAGGAAAGCTTATTTCTTCATTTCTGCTCAAATGTGTGGTCTGTTTTCTCTCATATTCGTTCGTCTTGATGTTCGCAAGCTCCTCTTTCCATTCGTGCGTTCATTTCCACTTTTAGCTCGGAGGTCCTGAAAATAGAAACTAATATGAAAATAGAAACTACCTAATTTGAAAATAGAACTTTCTAAAATTGAGAAATGGAAAGTTCTAAAAATGAAAATAGAAACTTACTAAAAATGAAAAATAGAAACTTTCCAAAAATGAGAAATGAAAATGAGAAATGAGAAATGAGAAATGAGAACAAAAATGGAAACTTTCTACAATAGGAACTTTCCCAAACAAAGAATGGAAACTTTCCAAACAGGGATTTTTCAAGGAAATGGCGCAGAAAAATGTAGGGAAATGCAGTTAAAACGTCGCATTAAAATGCTCCTATCAAATTCCCCCACACTTAGCTTTGCTAGTCCCTTAGCAAAATCACAACACAGACACGACTACGACTCAACAAAATTAAAGACTCGACACATAACAGACTCTATTGCCCTTTAACTTTTGTCTCAGCAATCTCTTACTTTCATAACACCAAGATAGCACTTCACCAAGAATCAATGTTTAGGCATTCGAGAGTTAATTAAAACACATAATTTACATATACACAAGTAGGACTTGGTGGGAACAATGGTGATGATTTCTGTTAAGCATGTTTCAAACAGTATGATTCAAATCCTCACAAGGTATATCCACTCTTTCTTCTCTCAGATCATGGCAATGCTAAAAGCTTATACACTCAAGTATATGTGAAAGATAGCAAGTGTATCACATAATGCAAGAAACGAAAGCACATGTATAATTTTCTTTTAAAAGATCTCATGAAGATATCAACTACTTGCCAGATGGACCAAGCCATGGTTCAACTCTTGTAACTCATCTCCACATCAAGGACTGTCCATCTTAAGGATCAGAAGGTCTTATCAAAGGTTGTAATGGGGCCATGGCTCAAGGTTTAAAGAAACGAAGGATAAGGAATTAACAAAGTGTCCTAAAAAACCTAGCAGAGCACATGTAAATGTAGAGGACTTCTAGAAATCCACCAAGTATGCAAAAACGTCACTATCCCATGGGGTGTTATAAAGGGGCCTAATGTCTCATGTTGGGCCAAACTTCACTCTAAACTTCCTTTGGTTACTAATGAGTTGGACAAAGGCCAAATTTTTCTGTAAGGGCCTTCAAATCAAAGTAAACTCCAACTCACCAAGTATGGGGGACTAAAATCCATAGATATTTCATCTTTTTCTTTCTTTTTGTTTTCTAGCCGTATCTTTTCTTTTTCACTTTCTTTTCTCGGCTTTTTCATGTATTTTTCTCTTATGGACAAGTCTACCCCACACTTGAGCTTTCACCTCTCTCATTCTTCATTATGGACGCCAAAAATCTTCAAGTAAAGTCTCAATTTAGCTCCACTAAGTTCTTAGAACAAAGGGTAGGGTTATAGCTATACTAAGGTTTAGGTTAAAGATTTTAAGGGTGATGAAAGAAAAGGCTTAATGTAGGCTCAAAGGGGTTTTCTAAGGGAGTCCCACGACGGCACAATTAGGGACACAGGTTTATTTGGCATGGTGGTGATTCCTAGAGTGCCTCTATCCTTTCCAGAATCAGGGCCATGTATTGATAAAACGTCTCAACAAGTACAAGAGCGAATTCTAGCATTCTCTAGTCCATCAACTTAATCTATGGCAAGCAATCAATCAAGATGAAAGAATAATGAGATCATCAAAATGTCGCCAAGAAATTAAGAATATATTTTTCATTTCACTCCAAGAAAAGGGACATGGGCTCAATTCTCACATGGGTTTATATGAATCAAAACTCATCTTAACATGCTCATATTCTGTACCAAAGTTTCGAAATCCATATCCACTACAAGGCACATATTTTTCATATATCTCAATTAACCAAAGAATACCATGTTTAAGTCATTCTCAATTTTGTGATCCTCTTTTAGTCATGATTTAGAGATATAGAATCATCCTAGACAGTTGAAAGGGCATCCTAAGACTCAAACAAAATAACAAAAGACTCAACGTTAACTAGGGACTAGGGTTATTTCCTTTCTCCTTTCGGTAACTCCTTTGGGATGTGACCAGGTAAGGAGGGAACGATTTTGGCGGAGCTCAGCTCACTTGTTTAGCAGGGGACGAGACCCTTTGCTAGCACTTCTCGTATCCAAACCAGACTAGACATCACACCTTAATAGATGCGCCTACGATGAAGAAATTGTTTCACCCAAAACATGACTCAATGACTCAATAAAGCAACGAAATTTTGTTGATTTTTGACATTTTTCGATTTTTTTGTATTTTTCACTATATTGACTCAAGACAAAAGTGTAAATCCTACCCCCACACTTAAATATTGCATTGTCCTCAATGTAATCAATCATAAGCATGCAATGAACAAATAGCATAAAGGATAGAGATTTACGAAAATGTCTACTAAGTTCAAAAGAAAACATGAAAGAAAGAGAATAGGGAGGAGAAATCAAATCTGCGTGTGTAGACTCCTTCACAGCTACTTCTGAATTGGGTTGCCTCCCAAGCAGCGCTTAATGTTATAGTCTTTCAGCCTAGACTTGTACCTCCATTTAATCCTCATGTGGTGGAGCGTTTTGGAGGGGTACATCCTCCACGTCATGCTCCACAACGTCTCATAGTATGGCTTGAGGCGATGGCCATTCACTTTGAACTCGTTACCTGTTGTTCACTCTTTATCTGCACAGCTCCATGAGGAAACACATGATAATAACAAAAGGTCCAATCCAACGAGAACGAAGTTTACTGGAAAGAGTTAAGACGAGAATGGAATAAAAGAACTTTATGTCCCACAACAAAAGTCTTCCTACGAATCATCTTATCATGGAAGGCCTTAGTCTTTTCCTTGTAGATCTGGCACTTTCGAAAGCATCATTCTAATCTCCTTAACTCTGCAATTGTAGCTTCCTATGAAGCCCAGCCTCATCTAGATCCATGTTAAACTGCTTCACAGCCCACCAAGCTTTGTGCTCTAACTCCACAGGTAAATGGCACGGTTTGCCATAGACAATTCGATATGGGCATACCTATGGAGTTTTGTATGCAGTTCTATAGGCCCACAAAGCATCCTCCAAACGCAAGGACCAATCCTTTCTGTTAGGATTCACAGTCTTCTCCAATATCCCTTGATTGACGATTTGAGACTCAGCTGCCCACTTGTTTGGGGTGATAAGGTGTAGAAACCTTATGTGTTACATCATACTTCTTCAAGAGAGCCTCAATCGTGCGATTGCAAAAGTGGGAACCACCATCACTAATAAGAACTCTAGGCATGCCCAAACCTGCTAAAGATGTTAGACTTGATAAAATCTGCAACAACCTTAGAGTCATTAGTTCGAGTGGCTTTGCCTCTACCCATTTCGACACATATCCACAGCAAGCAAGATATAGAAAATCCAAAAGATGAAGGAAAGGTCCCATGAAATCTATACCCCAGACATCAAATATTTCAACAGTTATGATATTGGATAAAGGCATTGATCTCTAGAGCTTAGATTTCTGTTCTTTGGCATCTATCACAAGTTAAACAATATGCATATGCATCCTTAAATAAGGTTGGCCAAAAAGAACCCAGATTCCAACACTTTAAACGCAGTTTCTTAGACCCAAAGTGACCCCCACATGCTTTAGAGTGGCAAACGAAAGTATAGCATTATGTTCATGTTCAGCACACATCTCCTAATTAGTTGATCAGAGCAATATTTCCACAGATAAGGTCATCCCAAACATATTGCTTAACAGTTTTCTTAAGCCTATCTCTATGAGCACGTGACATGGTATCAGGAATCTTCCTAGAAACAATGTAATTCACATATCCGCATACCAGGTTCACTTACCTGGATTCAAAGAGTTGTTCATCTGGAAACGTCTCCACCAAGGGAAGAGGGTCTTCTGCGTGCACCAAACGACTCAAGTGGTCAGCTACCACGTTCTCACTACCCTTCTTGTCCTTGATTTCAACGTCAAACTCTTGCAAGAGTAGGATCCATCTAATGAGCCTTGGTTTCGCCTCCTTCTTGGTCATCAAGTACTTCAAAGCTGCATGGTCAGTATAAATAATTACCTTGGTACCAAGTAAGTAGAACGAAACTTCTCAAGGGCAAAAACAACTGCAAGGAGCTCTTTCTCTGTAGTGGAGTAGTTCAGTTGTGCATCATTCAGAGTCCTTGAGGCGTAGTAGATGGCATAAGGTCGTTTGTCTTCCTTTGCCCCAAAACAGCTCCAACTGCATAGTCAGAGGCGTCACACATCAACTCAAAGGGCAAGGACAATCTGGAGGTGCATGATAGGGGGCAGACGTCATAGCTCCTTGAGCTTGTCAAAGCCTCTTGACACTCCTTGTCAAACACAAACGACACATCCTTTTGGAGTAGTTGCATAGAGGTCTCGAAATCTTGGAAAATCCTTGATAAATCTCCTGTAAAACCCTGCATGGCAAGAAAAGAACGAATCTCTCTCACAGAAGTGGGAGAGGGTAAGTAACGCACAAGGTCCACCTTAGCTTTATCAACCTCAATTCCCCTAGAAGAGACAATATGTCCTAGAACTATACCTTGTCTAACCATAAAATGACACTTTCCCAATTAGCACAAGGTTAGTTTCCACCAACGCTTTAAAATAATTTCCAGATTATTAAGACAATCATCAAAGCTTTTTCCAAAAACAGAAAAGTCATCCATGAATACCTCTATGATTTTCTCAATATAATCCGAAAATATACTTACCATACACCTTTGAAAGGTACCTGGGGCGTTGCATAGTCCAAAAGGCATACGACGATAAGCAAATGTTCCAAAGGGACAAGTGAATGTCGTCTTCTCTTGGTCTTCATTGGCTATGGCAATCTGATTGTACCCTGAGTAGCCATCCAAGAAGCAGTAGTAATCATGTCCAGCCAACGCTCAAGCATCTGATCAATGAATGGAAGAGGAAAGTGATCTTTCCTTGTTGTTGCGTTGAGCTTCCTGTAGTCAATGCAAACTCTGTGGCCAGTAACTGTCCTTTGGGGCACCAATTCGTTCTCTGCATTCTTCACAACAGTCACTCCTGACTTCTTAGGTACAACTTGAACTGGGGACACCCATTTGGAGTCTGAAATGGGGTATATGACGCCACAATCTAGGAGTTTGATGACCTCCTTCTTCACAACTTCCATCATAGGAGGGTTGAGACGACGTTGAGCCTCTCTAGTGGGTTTTGTCCCCTCCTCAAGAAGTATCCTATGGACGCAAGTAGTAGGGCTTATTCCCTTGATATCCGCCAATGTCCATCCTATGGCGGTCTTGTGTTGCTTTAACATCTCCACCAATCTCTCCTCTTGAGACGAAGTAAGAGAGAGGATACAATCACTGGTAAAGTCTCCTTGTCTCCTAAGTAGACATACTTCAAGTGGTCTGGTAAAGGTTAAGTTCAAGTTCTGGTGCCTGGATCACTGAAGGTAAAGTCTTATTAGCAGATAACTGAATGGACAAGGGTGGAGGAGACTTACCTACAAAGGATGATGCCTCAAGGAAGGACACATAGCAATGATTTCGTCCTCACATGATTCCTTGAGCACATCCTTATGGAGTGTGACGCCATCTTTGGTGTAGCCCACTCCTTGTTCAAGTGTGGTGGCCAAAGTATCCTCATTCATGACATCAAACATTTCCTGCGCAGATTGTCTAGAATATCAATAGAAAAACAATCATAACATCAAGAGGATACCTCATGGCTTCAAATATTTGAAGCCAATAACGTCACCATCAAATTCCATGGTGAGAGAGCCATCATACACATCAATCTTTGTTCTAGCCGTCCTTAAGAAAGGGCGACCCAATAGTAATGGCGTTGAACTCACAGGGAGTCCTCCATTTCCAACACATAGAAGTCAGCTGGAAGAAAAGATGATTAACCTGCACAAGAACATCTTCCAACAAACCTCTAGGGTATGCATTAGATCTGTCAGCTAACTGAATGATAACATTGTTAGATTTAAGCTCACCTAGACCTAGGGTTTCATAAACAGAATAGGGCATGACGTTCACAGATGCTCCTAAGTCTAACATGGCGTTTCAAACCTAGAGTTACCAATAGTGCATGGAATAGTAAAGCTTCCAGGATCCTTACATTTATGGGTAGTTTTCTCTGAATTAAGGCAGATACATTTTCACTTACCTTTACTACTCTTTCTCACCTTTATTCCTCCTTGAGGTACAAAGCTCCTTTAAGAACTTAGCATACTTAGGCACTTGCTTAATAGCCTCAAGGAGGGGTAGATTTACTTGCACCTTCTTGAAAGTTTCCAAGATAGCTTGGTCACTTTCATCCTTCTTCGATTTAGCAAATCTGCGTGGAAAGGGCATACAAGACAAAGAAGGGTTAGCAATAACCGAAGTATTCAAGTTAGAATCATTACCTTTTGGTTTCAGTTTTGCTCTAGAAGGTGAAGACGTCCTAGTCTCTTCCTTGGACGTTGCAGGGTCTTTTTCAAGGCTCTTCTGGTAGCTTCTTGTTCCTCCTCAACTTCAATGTTCACTTGAGCCTCCTTGGCTTTTTTAGGTTGATCCACAAATACCCTTCCACTCCTAGTAGTCACCAAAGATGCATTCTCCACATTACCCTTTGGATTTCGTATGGTGTTACTAGGGAGCTTCCCAGTCTCATGAATCTTGCTCATAAAATCCACAACTTGGCCCATTTGGTTCTTGAGATCCGCAATGTCTTTGGTGTGGGTCTGTTGTCCTTGAACCAAAGCTTGAGTAGAACTAGTGAGAGCTTCAAACATCTTATCATAGTTAACGCTCTGATTTGAACTCCCTGAAGCATGTTGATTTTGCATGTAGGGCCTTTGGAATGGTGGTCCTTGAGGTCCTTGAAAAGATTGCCCTTGAAATGGTGGCCCTTGAGGACGTTGGAAATTTCCTCCAAGGGGATTCTGAGTGTTTTCATTGTTTGTCCACTTGAAGTTGGGGTGATCCCTCCATCCAGGATTGTAAGTGTTTGAGTAAGGATCATATCTTGGACGTTGGGGGCCCCCATGATTTCCTTGGTAACCTCCAATGGCGTTCAATGATTCCCATCCTCCACTCTCTGATAACTGAGGGCATTGATCAGTTACATGCCCTTGCATCGAACATACTCCACAAGCTTGCAATATTCCCTTGGCACTCACAACTTGATCCATGAGAAGGGTGAGTTTATTCAATCTATCCTCAATAACGAAGTGCCTATCTCACCCACCTTTCTAGTTGTGAGGCCCACACCCTCGTATTGTTGGGCGTTCTTTGCTCTGTTCTCAATCATAGCTCGCCCTTCAGTAGGTGACTTGTCTACAAGGCTCCCCCAGCTGCAGCATCTAGCATATCACGTTCCAAGGGTAGGAGACCTTCATAGAAACAAGTTAGCAAGGTTTCTTCCTTCATCTGATGTTGAGGACATTGTGCAATCAAGGATGAAAACCTTCATAATAAGCGGAATAAGATTCATCTTGAGCTTGCTTAATTCCACTTATCTTCTTCCGGAGTGTGATGATCTTTGAAGCTGGAAAGTACTTCTCTAAGAATGCCTTCATCATAGTGTTCCATGAAGTAATTCGTCCAGAAGGCAGTTCATAGAGCCAATCTTTTGCACGGTCAGCTAGAGAGAAGGGAAATGCCTTCATCTTAAGGATATTCTCATCCGCTCCTTGTGGTAACATGTTGATACACACGGATTGAAACTCCCTAAGATGCTTGTTGGCATCCTCCATATTGAGGCCATGGAACGTTGGAAGCCTATGAAGCAATCCACTTCTTAACTCAAAGTCAGCCGTCTTCCCTGGAGCAGGTGCAGGGTACACAATACTTGTAGGAAGTCCTTCTTGAACCACAGATGAAGAGAGTCTCTAATGGAGGCCATTCTAACGTTTTCTTCAGGAGGTGGTGAACCAGGTGGTGAATTCTGAGGTGTAAGTGAGTTGGACGAAACACTAGGGGATACTGACCCTTCTGAAGGAAACAGCCTCCTCCCTTGATCGTAACTGTGTATTCCTTGTATGTTGGAGAAGAGGGCTGTTTGTACTCAAGGAGTGAAGAATTCTTCAAACGAGCGATCCTTGCTTCAATTTCTTTAACTGTAGAAGGTCTAGACGGCTCGGTCATTCATAGAAATTCTGAACATTATTAAAATTTAGAGAAGTTAGTAAAGTGTATAGTGAAGTAAATACAAGTTAATGATTTATACATAAATGTTACTATTCACGAGTCACTATTCACGATTTACTATTCACGAATTTACAAGTATAAAGAGAAGTATAAATTACAAAAAATTCCACAAAGTATATGTTACATATATACAAATTTTAGTTAGGTATGGCATAGTTAAGAAAAGTTTGAATCCCATTATAAGCCTTAACCAAGGTTTAGACGTGCGGCCCAAGGGCTCGATCCTTAATACTAGTCGCCCTTCTCAATCTTTTGGTAACTCTTTTCACATAGAGCCAGGTAGTAGAGGAACGATTTTGGCGGAGCTCAGCTCACTTGTTTAGCAGGGGACGAGACCCTTTGCTAGCACTTCTCGTATCCAATCAACCTAGACACCCTATGCTACTAAGGTGCGCCACATGAGAGAGAAAGGTGCAAGACTAATGTTAAAGACAAAGTCCTTCACCTATTCCATTATGGTTAAAACTCATAATAAAATTCATACCCTCAAAAACCTGATTTTTACTATTCACGAAAAATTATTTCTTTTTCTTTTCTTTTATTTACAATTATTTCAACACTTAGGTACGGGAACAGGGAGTCTCGATGTGCAATGGGACTGAAACAGCTACCCTTTTTAAGACTATGTTTAATCCAATATACCTTAGTGTATCACAACATTTTCGTTTGTCACAAATATCATTGATTCGAATTGAATTCCAAGTTGTAAATCAAGAGGACGTGCGGCCCAAGTATAGTTGTCTAGACACAAAGTTCCTTCTTCATCCTTTGGGCAACTTACTGAAATGGCCAGGTAGGGGAGGGCGAACACAAGAGGTAGAATCCATTTTGGCATGAGCTACTCCCACAATGTGGTTTAGGCCCATTTGTAAGCACTTCTGGATCCAAACCCGTTATGAACGTTGTCCCCTCCTAGACACCATTCCACATAGGCTATACTTACTTAGATGAAAAAGGTCCTAGGTGTGAAGACAGTTCAATGAATATTAATAAAAACCGCCCTCAACCTTAAGGGACCTGAACTAGGTACCAATAAGGGGTTTAGGTCAATATTAATAAACACGACTTCACCTATTCCTCTTTAATTTACAACTCACAATAAAACTCGTACTCAATAACATAAATAACAACCTAAGTATTTAACTAACAATTTTCGAACACAATATGAACAAATATATAGTATTTACGAAAACAACAATATATCCAACAATTATTCAAACTTCAACAAGTGATTTTCAATCCCCGGCAACGGCGCCAAAAATTGATACGCTCAAAGCAAGCATATAATTTAACCCTTTAAACATCATTAGTAGTATAAGCAAATAGGATCGTTCTATTCCGGGGATTGAGGGTACACCTGTCAATGTAGGACAATATAAACAATTAAAATAAAACAAAGTATAATATTTACATAATATAAACACAATTTACGATTTAGGGGAGGTTTTAGGTTTTGGTTTTCGAAAATTAAAAGAAAGAATAAAACTAAGTATAAACAAAACACAAATACAAGAATGAAATGTAAGAAACAAAGATTAAAACCGATTTCATGATTAAATTCGAATACAAACCTACATTGTTCTTCCAAGTCATGTGAAAGGAGTTGATCATGTGAAACATTCGAAAGCAAACGATTTCCCATATTTTACTTTTCATTGCTAATTAATCTAAGTGAAAGCACATAGACTAATCCTATCAAGCATGTAATCAAACCCTAGAAAGCTAGTCAATCATACATGTTCAACGCAAGAAGTTCAAGGAAAGGCTATCAACTCAAGTGCACAACTTAGTATGAATAAGTTCACCTAATTGCAATCCTCTTCAATTGAATTCGATTTTTGTCCAAAACCTTTACTACTTTGATTCAAGTTTACACAAAACAAAAAGTCGATTTCATGTTCTTAAATCTAGCACCATTCATATCAAAACCCTAAGTGTTTCGAACCACATAAGATTAAAATACAAAAGTTATCTATAAAGCAAATTCAATCGAACAATCACACATAAGCAACTTTGGAATCACAACATAGAAATCGAAAATCCTTAATCAATCATAAATTTTCAGAATATAAACCTTGTTCAAACATAAACGTTAACTAGAACAACATCCAACGAAATCAAACAAGGAGAATCAAAAGTGATTACAAGAAAGAAGGTTGAATTACACCGTGAATGGAGAGATGGATGAATAACTCGAATGATGAACTAATGAAACTCGAAAGCAAGCTTCAAAGTACACGGCTTCAAGGTGGAATGGATGATGATGCTCACGGCCTAAGCTTGCTTCTTCCTTCCTTGCTTGAAAACGCCAAAAGTTGCACTAGAGAATGGAGAGAGCTTCCGCGCGTAGAGAGAATTTTCTGAATTGTAAAGTGGTCCTTGGAGACGTCTAGGGTGCTTGTATATATAGGGAACGGCAATGCTTGGCCTCCAAGCCGTGATTTTCTGTTTATTTTCTCAAGGAATTAAATTAATAATTCCACATGCCTTCCACCAATGAGAAATTGCCAAGTAAGCCCTAGTGTGTCATCCAACCAATCATAAAACTCCAAGAAGATACCCTAATATATTCTTGCCGAAATTCCTTGAATATTTTCTGATTTCTTCTTGATATTTCGGCCAAAACATGCTTAGGGTTTCTAGGAATGAACCTAGACGCAATTTGGTCTCTTTCTTGATTTCTTTCCTTAAACTCCACCCTAGAAAATCTCTTGCGTAATCTTTTATTTTCTTCTTGATTTTCACGCCACTTTGCCTCCTCCCTTTGATTTTCACGGCAATGCAACCCTAGGGTTTCCTCCATGCGTCACAAACCCTAATTCCATGGGCTTTTGATGGGCCTTGATCCATTTTGCCGAAAATCCATAGAGTTCTTGGGCCTCGTTGCTTCAACTTCAAGTCTTCTCATCTTCCAACGCAAAACTCATTATTTTTCCATTTCTTTTTCATGGTTGCGTTGGAAACTTGCTCGGGAAGCCTTCCTCCATTTCGCAGGGTTTCCTAGTTGGATTAGGAAAGCTTATTTCTTCATTTCTGCTCAAATGTGTGGTCTGTTTTCTCTCATATTCGTTCGTCTTGATGTTCGCAAGCTCCTCTTTCCATTCGTGCGTTCATTTCCACTTTTTAGCTCGGAGGTCTGAAAATAGAAACTAATATGAAAAATAGAAACTTACCTAATTTGAAAAATAGAAACTTTCTAAAATTGAGAATGGAAAGTTTCTAAAAAATGAAAAATAGAAACTTACTAAAAATGAAAAATAGAAACTTTCCAAAAATGAGAAATGAAAAATGAGAAATGAGAAATGAGAAATGAGAACAAAAATGGAAACTTTCTACAATAGGGAACTTTCCCAAACAAAGAATGGAAACTTCCAAAACAGGGATTTTTCAAGGAAATGGCGCAGAAAAATGTAGGGAAATGCAGTTAAAACGTCGCATTAAAATGCTCCTATCAAGAAATACAAGGGAGAACGTGAAAACCTTAGGGTTTTTGACGGCAAAGAGATATCCTAGAGAGTTTTAAGGAAAGAGAAAAAGGTGGAGACCAAGAAAAGCTCAAAAGAAGTCTAAATACATTCCTACATTCCCTAAAGAGTTTTGGCCGAAATTAAATGACAAAAATCAGAAATTATCTCTATATTTCGGCAAGAATTATTTAGGGAATTAATATTGGAATTTTGTGATTGGTTGCACCACCTCATAGGGCTTATGTGGCAAGAATTCATTGGAGGAAATTATGTGGAGGAAGCAAGCACATGCCGTGAACTTCTCTAGGGTTTTGGACGGCTTGGACACCTAGGGGCCGTCCCCTATATATTCTCACACATTCTCAACGTCAAGGGTTCCCACTTTTACGTTTTACACTTTGAAGAAAAAATCAGAAAACTCTCTCTAGCTTAGCCGTGTTCATCTCCATCCTCTAGGGCAACCACGAAGTTCAAGCAAGGCCAAGGAAGAAGAAGACAAGCCGTGCACCTCATCCATCACCATCCTTGAAGATTGCTTTCGAAATTCAAGAGACCATTCATCACTTCATTCATCTCATCTTCATCACGGTGTAATCTGATTCTCCTTGTAACCTTTGCTTTGTAATTTTCGTTGGTTATGCCTTAGTTGACACAATTGTTTGAACAAATATTGATTTCTGAAATTTTATGATTAATTGTTAATTTTCAGATTCATATATTGTGATTTATGGTTGCTTTTGTGTGAGTGTTTGATTAAATTTGCATGATAGAAATCTTTTGTATGATAATCTTGAATGGTTCGAAACATTTAGGGTTTTTATGTGAATGTTGCTATGAATTTGAGAACATGAATCAACTTTTTGGTTTTGTGTTCTTGAATCAATAAGTAGTAAAGGTTTTGTACAAAAACCGAAATTTAATCAGAGAAGATTGCAATTAGGTGGACTTTTCCATACTAAGTTGCACATTTGAGTTGATAGCCTTTCTAGGTGCTTAATGCATTAAACATGACATGATTGACTAGCTTTCTAGGGTTTGATTGCATGTTTGATAGGAGTAATCTAGGTGCTTTCACTTAGGTTAATTAGCATTGAAAGTAAAATATGAGAAATTGTTTGCTTATGAACGTTTCACATGATCAACTCCTCTTGCATGACTATGATGAACAATGATGAATTTGAATTGATTTTAATTATATATTTCGGTTTGATCTTTGTTTTTGCATTCCATTTGTATTTTTATGTTTTTGCATTTTAATTCTTTTGTTTACTTAATTAATTTTCGAAAAACCCAAAAACAAAATCCCCCATTTTTTCGTAAATAATGTTTATACTTCATAATTGTTTGTGAATATCTTTGTGAATATTATACTTTGTTTTAATTTTAATTGTTTGTTTGTCCTACATTGACAGGTGTACCCTCAATCCCCGGAATAGAACGATCCCTATTTATTACGTACTACTAATGACATTTCAGGGTTAAATTATGCGCTTGCTTTCGAGCGCATCAATTTTTGGCGCCGTTGCCGGGGATTGAAAAATCACTTGTTAAATATGTGAATATTTGTTTTGTTTATATGTTGTGTTCGAAAAAAAAAAAAAAATTTTACTTGTTAATTGTTCATAATTTGTTAGTTAATTAGTTAATTAGTTAATTAATTACTTAGGTTGTTATTTATATTATTGAATACGAATTTTTATTGTAAGTTGTAAATTAAAGAAGGAATATGTGAAGTCGTGTTTATTAATATTGGCCTAAACCCCTTATTGGTACCTAGTCCAGGTCCCTTAAGGTTGAGGGCGGCCTTTATTAACATTCATTGAACTGTCTTCACACTTAAGACCTTTTTCATCCAAGTAAGTATAGCCTATGTGGGATGGTGTCTAGGAAGGGGACAACGCTCATGACTGGTTCTTGAATTCAGAAGTGCTTACAAATGGGCCTAAACCACAATGTGGGAGTAGCTCATGCCAAAATGGATTCTACCTCTCGTGGTCGCCCTCCCCTACCTGGCCATTTCAGTAAGGTTGCCCAAAGGATGTAGGAGGGACTTGGTGTCTAGACGACTATACTTGGGCCGCACGTCCTCTTGATTTACCGCTTGGAATTTAATTCGAAATCAATGATATATATAACAAATGAAAATATTGTGATTCACTAAGGTATATTGGATTAAACATAGTCTTGAAAAGGGTAGCTGTTTCAGTCCCATTGCACATCGAGACTCCCTGTTCCCGTACCTAAGTGTTGAAAATAACTGTAAAGAAAAGAGAAAAAAATAGAAAGATTTGTAAGTATTTTTGATAGGAGCTTAAAATGCGACGTTTATAATGATTAAACCCTATATTTTGCTAAGTTATTTCCTTTATCTCGATCAATTTAACTTAGTTAGTGTTTTTCAGGTGAAAATGGAGTCTCAAGTCCAAAAATGACTAAGGAAGGCACAAGTGGCGCAGAAATGGAAAGAAATGAAGAAATGGAAGTTCTCCCAGTTTGACTAGGAAAAGGAATCCTAGTTGGAGTAGGAATCAGAAGCTGACTTGGATTCAAACTCTTAAGTCGCGGAAATTAGAAGTTCTACTTGAACAGGGAAACCCAATTCTACTCAGATAAGTAATCCTAGTGTGACAAGGAGTCCCTGTTGGATAAGGATTACTCAAGAAGGTTTCGGAAGAGTGTAGAAGAATCGCAGAAAAGAAGTTTGTATTCAACTAGGAAACCTACTTACATATGGAGTTCTACTCATACTAGGAGAGCTTGGGAACGTTCATGAAGCATCTAGAAGTCTCAAGAAGGTCATATGCCGTGCACATGGAAGAGGAAGCAACAAGAGATTCGAATTACAAAGCAATATGGAATTTGGACTTCTTGTTGAGTAAGGATTGGAATTTCGTGAGATTCTTGAAGGTTCTAGGGAGTTCTTGACGTTTCTACTTCAGAATGGGCGTGGAAGACATGTGAGAGGCATGTGAAGCAAAGGGAAATCGAATTGGACTCAACTTGTGCATTAAAAGTCGAAACCAATACAGATTCGGAAATCTGCCTGTGCAGATCAGTCAACTTCAACGGAGTGTCAAAAATCGCTCAGAGCTCAGAAAATTATGATCTTTATATGATTGGAAAGCTACGGATGTCTAGTTTCCAGAGCTTTTGATGGTTCATCAATAGATATTTTCTAGAGGAAGTTATGGCCGTTTTAGTGGACTGAGGTCAATCCTGCCGGAAATCTGTTTCGTGAGAAAGAAGTCCTAAATCAACACGAACTAAGAGAAACCAAGTAGAAACGAATTGGGAGTGCCTTGGGACGTTCTACTATATATACCTTGTGTATTAGACGTTCAGGGGTGACACTTTATTCTCCACAATTTCGTTTCTCACCGGTTTGCTCTTGAGTTTCAGGTTTTCGCATCTTGCAAGTTCCTAGCCGTCCATCCTCCATCTTTGCCATGATCTTCACCTTGCCCCGCCGCCTTGGATCTGCGTTGGACCTTGGGACGTGTCTAAGGGTTGTTCTTACCATCTTCATCATGTTTTCTTCTCGGTTTTGTAACTTGTTAGATAGAAATTTCTGTTTTTGTTTTTCTTTGTGTAAAACCGAAACCATGAGTTAACTTTCTGATTTTTGGATGCAATTTTGATGTTCTTTTTTATGTTTGATGTGTTTGTGTGTCTTGAATGCTTGTTGGTTGCCGAATTCATGGATTGATAATCTGATTTTGTTTTATAGATAACTTTTGCATGTTTTTGTTCTTTGAGTGCACGCTTAGGATGATTGCATGTAATTGGAGCTAGTAATTAGGTTCATGCGTTGTGACCCTAATTCAATATGGTAGTAAAGGCTTTGGACAAAGGTCGAAATCAGATTATGCATGTGATGAATTGACTTGCGTTGAGTACTTGAATTTGCATGTTTATTGACTAAACTTTCACTTGTTCTTAATGATTAGAATGCATGAGATCATGAGTTGCGTTGATTGTGTGATAACCTGTTTTCGAAATATGTTGGATTAAGTGCGTTGCTTAATTGACTAAGTAAAGGGAAGTAAAATAAGGGACATTGGTTGCGTTGATCTTTGTTTCTTGGTTGATATCGTCCATGGTAATTAACAAGATTAAGGGATGCATGAATATGTTGTTCTTGAAAGGTTCTTGATAAATTGTTTTCCAAAAATTCTTCTTTTCCCACCTTTGTAAATAAAAACGGTTTTTATTCTTTTATTGTTTTCTGAAAATTTATACTTTGATCTTTAAAACCCCCCTTGTTTTGTTTCTTATGTGTTCTTGTATATGTGTAAATAATTAAAATCGGTTTTAGGTTTTAGGGATGCATGTCCACATATTTAGTTAAGTAAATAATCTGAAAATATAATTTAATTCCGTGAATAGTGTTTTCGTGAATAGTAATTTGTGTTTGTGTTATACATGAATTTGTGTAGTTAGAATTTAACTAGAATTTGTTGTTTGTATTTGTGTTGTATATGGATTTCTAATTTAATTCTAACTTAACTTGTATATGTTCTTATAATTTTCGTGTAAATTTGTATATTCTTTTCTTTAATTTGTTTCTCACATGTTAGCACCCTCAATCCCCGGTTTAGAACGATCCCTGCTTACTATATTGCTAACGACTACATCTTGCAGGGTTAAGTTGAGCGTCTATTTTGGACGTATAAATTTTTGGCGCCGTTGCCGGGGATTGAAAAGTCTTCATGTGATGAAAACGCCACTAAGGTATGATTTTGGTAAGGGATTATGAATTATGATGGAATAGGTGAAGTCTCTTTTGTTAGTATTAGCCTTAACCCCTTATGAGTACCTGATTTAGGTCTCTTAAGGTTGAGGGCGGCTTTTATTAACACTTGAAAAATGTCTTGCACTTAGGACTTTTCTTATCTAAGTAAGTATAGCCTATGTGGGATGGTGTCTAGGAAGGGAACAACGTTCATGACAGGTTTTTTTTTCCAGAAGTGCATTCAAATGAGCCTAAACCACTATGTGGGAGTAGCTCATGCCAAAATGGATTTTACCTCTCTTGTTCGTCCTCCCCCAACTGGCCATTTCAGTAAGGTTGCCCAAAGGATTTGAGAAGAAATATGTGTGGAGGCAAGGACTTGGGCCGCACGTCCAAAACAATGGTTCATGATGTCTTGTTGAAGTCATATACTTAGACAATTTTCGAGAATAGTTGGGTTTGGTAAGAAGTTGTGCGTCATAATGGACTAGGTGAAATATTCTCTTATTAATACTTGTCAAAGTTTTCTTTATCAAGTAGGCAAACTTTATTAGCATAGGGTGTCTAGGTTGATTGGATACGAAAAGTGCTAGCAAAGGGTCTCGTCCCCTGCTAATCAAGTGAGCTGAGCTCCACCAAAATCGTTCCTCTACTACCTGGCTCTGTGTGAAAAGAGTAACCAAAAGATAAAGGGAAGGGAGACTTGTATTAAAACTAGAATCTTTGGGCCGTATATCTAAACCTTGATTCACGATTGCTTATTGGAGTTAACTACTTAAAGATTGTAAAAATTGTAAAACTTGTATATATATACATAAAATTTTGTTAGTCTTGTATATATCCATATTTGTGACGTTTTGTTGTGTGTATATATTGGAATAAATGGAGGTGCAAGTCTAGGCTGAAAGACTTTAAACATTAAGCGCTGCATGGGAGGCAACCCATTTCATCCGTAGCTGTGGAGGAGTCATCAACGCAGATTTGCTTTCTTGAACTCTTCCCTTCTCTTTTATTTTCGAAAACTTTATCTTTGTTTTAGGATTTGTTGCGTTAACTCTTATGCCATGCTTGATTGATGTTTTGTATGCTTTATACTTGTTTATACATTGAGGACAATGCATGATTTAAGTGTGGGGGAAGGGTATAACGTTTCACTTTGTTTTTAGGAGCTAGTTGTGTGGGTATAAAAAAAGAAAACAAAATAAAAAATCGGAAAATTCAGAAAATAAAAAAAATTTGCGTTAACTTTGTTTTGGGTTTTGTGTTATATGTTTCGGTTTTTATACTTGTGTTTTCTTTGGTTGTTTATTGTTAGAGTCAAAATGAATTTTGGGTAAATATCTTCTTCATCGTAGGCGCATCCAATGGGATGTGATGTCTAAGGTTCAGTTTGGATATGAGAAGTGCTGACAAAGGGTCTCGTCCCCTGTCAATCAAGTGAGCTGAGCTCCGCCAAAATCATTCCTCTCTTCACCTGGTCATGTTCCAAAGGAGTTACCAAAAGGAGAAGGGAAATATCCCTAAGTCCAAAACATTTTGTCATGTTTGTTGCGTCACTTTATGTTTTGTTTTTGTTTTGTTTTGTGATCGAGTCTTAGGATGCCCTTTTAACTGTCTAGGATGAGCTTATATCTCTGAAATTAAGGCTAAAAGAGGATCACAAGATTGAGATAATGTTTGATGATATTCTTTGGTTAATTATGATTTATGAAAAGCATATGAATGTGTAGTAGATATGGTGTAACTTTGGTACAGAATATGAACATGTGGAAGATAAGTTGTGATTCATAATAACCCTTATGAGAATTTGAGCCATGTGCCCTTTCTTTGTTGAGTGATTAATGAAAAAATGAATTATACTCTTGTTTTCTTGGCAATGATTTTGTTGATCTCATTATTCTTTCATCTTGATTGATTACTTGCCATAGATTAAGTTTGATGGACTAGAGAATGCTAGAATTCACTGTTATGCTTGTTGAGACGTTTATGATCAATATATGGCCCTGATTCTGGAAAGGATAAAGGTACTTACTTAGGATATTTACCACCATAGCCAAATATAGCATGTGTCCCTATTTGTGCCCGTCGTGGGACTCCCCTAGTTTAACCATTTTGAGCCTACACTGTGCCTTTTATTTCATCACCCTCAAAATTCCTTAACCCTTAACCCTAGTATAGTTATATCCTTACCCCTTTGTTCTAAAGACTTAGTGGAGCATATTTTTTTTGAGACTTTGCTTGGAGTTTTGGCGTCAAGGATGAATTTTGAAGACATGAAGAAGTTCAAGTGTGGGGGTAGACTTGTCCATAAGAAATTTTGTATGTAATTGTCGAAAAGAAAAAAAAAAAAAAGAGAAAAAGAAATCGTAAAAAAAAAAAAAAAAAAATATTTCGGCAATTAAAGAAAAAAATATGTGTGTTATTGTTTATGTTTATGGATTTTAGTCCCCTATACTTAGTGGATTTGGAGTTGTTTTAAATTGAAGGCCCATTGTTGAAGAATTTGGTCTTTGTCCAATTCACACTTGTTCAAAAGAAGGTTGGAATGAAGTTTGGGCCCAATATGATGACACTTGGCCCTTTTATAAGCCTTGAAGGATACTTGGCGTTTTGCAATACATGGTGGATTCGAAATTGGTCTCTCTACATCAACAAGTGCTCTGCTAGGTTTTTAGGATACTTTGTGATTTTCCTATCCCTTCGTTTCTTTTAACCTTAAGCCTTGGCCCCATTACAACCTTGAATTGTAAGACCTCTTTGATCCTTAAGATGGGACAGCCTTTGATCTGTGGAGATGAGTTATAACTGTTGAACTTATGGCTTGGGTTCATCTGTGCAAGTAGTTGATATCTTTCATGAGATCTTTTGAAAAAAAATGAATATATGTGCTTTTGTTTCTTATACATATGTGATTTACTTGTTATTCTTTCACATATACTTGAGTGATAAGCTTTTAAGCATGAGCCTTGAATCTGAGAGAAGAAAGAGTGATATATCCATGTGAGGTTTGAATCATGATTTGTTTGAAATATGTTAAAGAACCCACCACCATTGTTTACCCCCAAGTCTTACATGCTTATATGTGGATTATGTTTTGTAATTAGCTCTCGAATATCTTGAAGATGTGATGCTTGGTTAAGTGCTAATCTTGGTGACCTGAAAGTATGAGATTGCTGAGACAATATGTTAAAGGGCTTAGAAGTCATTGTGTTTGGACGTTTGTGTCTTTGTTTTTGGTTTTTGATTTTCGTTTGAGTCTTGAGTCTTTGTGTTTTTCGTTTCCATACTTAGTTTATTTTCGTTAGTCTTTGTTTTGTTTCTTAGTCTTTTGGGTTGTTATGTTGATTTTGCTAAGGGACTAGCAAAAGCTAAGTGTGGGGGAATTTGATAGGAGCGTAAAATGCGACGTTTATAATGATTAAACCCTATATTTTGCTAAGTTATTTCCTTTATCTCGATCAATTTAACTTAGTTAGTGTTTTTCAGGTGAAAATGGAGTCTCAAGTCCAAAAATGACTAAGGAAGGCACAAGTGGCGCAGAAATGGAAAGAAATGAAGAAATGGAAGTTCTCCCAGTTTGACTAGGAAAAGGAATCCTAGTTGGAGTAGGAATCAGAAGCTGACTTGGATTCAAACTCTTAAGTCGCGGAAATTAGAAGTTCTACTTGAACAGGGAAACCCAATTCTACTCAGATAAGGAATCCTAGTGTGACAAGGAGTCCCTGTTGGATAAGGATTACTCAAGAAGGTTCCGGAAGAGTGTAGAAGAATCGCAGAAAAGAAGTTTGTATTCAACTAGGAAACCTACTTACATATGGAGTTCTACTCATACTAGGAGAGCTTGGGAACGTTCATGAAGCATCTAGAAGTCTCAAGAAGGTCATATGCCGTGCACATGGAAGAGGAAGCAACAAGAGATTCGAATTACAAAGCAATATGGAATTTGGACTTCTTGTTGAGTAAGGATTGGAATTTCGTGAGATTCTTGAAGGTTCTAGGGAGTTCTTGACGTTTCTACTTCAGAATGGGCGTGGAAGACATGTGAGAGGCATGTGAAGCAAAGGGAAATCGAATTGGACTCAACTTGTGCATTAAAAGTCGAAACCAATACAGATTCGGAAATCTGCCTGTGCAGATCAGTCAACTTCAACGGAGTGTCAAAAATCGCTCAGAGCTCAGAACATTATGATCTTTATATGGTTGGAAAGCTACGGATGTCTAGTTTCCAGAGCTTTTGATGGTTCGTCAATAGATATTTTTTAGAGGAAGTTATGGCCGTTTTAGTGGACTGAGGTCAATCCTGCCGGAAATCTGTTTCGTGAGAAAGAAGTCCTAAATCAACACGAACTAAGAGAAACCAAGTAGAAACGAATTGGGAGTGCCTTGGGACGTTCTACTATATATACCTTGTGTATTAGACGTTCAGGGGTGACACTTTATTCTCCACAATTTCGTTTCTCACCGGTTTGCTCTTGAGTTTCAGGTTTTCGCATCTTGCAAGTTCCTAGCCGTCCATCCTCCATCTTTGCCATGATCTTCACCTTGCCCCGCCGCCTTGGATCTGCGTTGGACCTTGGGACGTGTCTAAGGGTTGTTCTTACCATCTTCATCATGTTTTCTTCTCGGTTTTGTAACTTGTTAGATAGAAATTTCTGTTTTTGTTTTTCTTTGTGTAAAACCGAAACCATGAGTTAACTTTCTGATTTTTGGATGCAATTTTGATGTTCTTTTTTATGTTTGATGTGTTTGTGTGTCTTGAATGCTTGTTGGTTGCCGAATTCATGGATTGATAATCTGATTTTGTTTTATAGATAACTTTTGCATGTTTTTGTTCTTTGAGTGCACGCTTAGGATGATTGCATGTAATTGGAGCTAGTAATTAGGTTCATGCGTTGTGACCCTAATTCAATATGGTAGTAAAGGCTTTGGACAAAGGTCGAAATCAGATTATGCATGTGATGAATTGACTTGCGTTGAGTACTTGAATTTGCATGTTTATTGACTAAACTTTCACTTGTTCTTAATGATTCGAATGCATGAGATCATGAGTTGCGTTGATTGTGTGATACCTGTTTTCGAAATATGTTGGATTAAGTGCGTTGCTTAATTGACTAAGTAAAGGGAAGTAAAATAAGGGACATTGGTTGCGTTGATCTTTGTTTCTTGGTTGATATCGTCCATGGTAATTAACAAGATTAAGGGATGCATGAATATGTTGTTCTTGAAAGGTTCTTGATAAATTGTTTTCCAAAAATTCTTCTTTTCCCACCTTTGTAAATAAAAACGGTTTTTATTCTTTTATTGTTTTCTGAAAATTTATACTTTGATCTTTAAAACCCCCCTTGTTTTGTTTCTTATGTGTTCATGTATATGTGTAAATAATTAAAATCGGTTTTAGGTTTTAGGGATGCATGTCCACATATTTAGTTAAGTAAATAATCTGAAAATATAATTTAATTCCGTGAATAGTGTTTTCGTGAATAGTAATTTGTGTTTGTGTTATACATGAATTTGTGTAGTTAGAATTTAACTAGAATTTGTTGTTTGTATTTGTGTTGTATATGGATTTCTAATTTAATTCTAACTTAACTTGTATATGTTCTTATAATTTTCGTGTAAATTTGTATATTCTTTTCTTTAATTTGTTTCTCACATGTTAGCACCCTCAATCCCCGGTTTAGAACGATCCCTGCTTACTCTATACTAACGCTCGACATTTTCAGGGTTTAAATTGGCGATTGCTTTTGCACGTATCAATTTTCATAAAAAAAAAAATAAAATAAAAAAAATAATAAAATTTTGTGACGTTTGTTTGTTGTCTTGTTTGAAAGTTTGTACAAATTGTGTCT
The DNA here is from genome assembly GCF_002994745.2 of Rosa chinensis. Lineage (NCBI taxonomy): Eukaryota > Viridiplantae > Streptophyta > Magnoliopsida > Rosales > Rosaceae > Rosa > Rosa chinensis. Next base: position 43,521 of record NW_020126820.1, on the reverse strand, counting down.
AATCTTGTAAACAAAAGAAAAGAATTAATTGAAAATATTGTTAAGTCCTTAATTGTTATAAGTGTGTAAAATCGTATGAGTAGATAAGGGCCCTTTTGTTAATATTGGCCTTAACCCTTCATTAGTGCCTTTCTAAGGTCTTTTGAAGTTGAGGGCGGCTTTTATTAGCATTTGGAGAACTGTCTAACACATGAGTTCTTTTCAAGCTGAGTAAGGGGCATATAGGTGGTGTCTAGGTTGAGACCCTGGGTGATGGGTTCAAATTGGATCTTAGAGATACTATAGACTGTGCGTAAACCACAATGTGGGAGTAGCCAATAGGGGCCTAAACCTCAATGAGGGAGTAGCCTCCGTAGTGTCACCAAAATGAGTCCTCCCTCTCACTTACCTCTTAATCTGGCCATCTAGCCTTCTGAAACAAAGGAAAGTAACTTATGTCTAGGCGACTATCCCTAGATCGTATCTCACCAATAGTAGTGGTTTTTATTGGGCTCGACTTACAACTTGTAATCAATTGAGATATTAACTTTATTTTGTAAAGATAATAAGATACTTGAACATAACCTCCACTTGTAAATTGTGTTGTTTTGTACATTTTATACTTGTATAAACTTCTAACGTGGTTTATTTGTGAAAAGATTGTGGATAGTTTGTAATTTATACTCTATTTATACTTGTATAAATCATAAATAGTAAATTCGTGAATAGGAACTTGTGAATAGTGACTCGTGAATAGTAAAGTTGATGTATAAATCACTAATTTGTAATTAACTCACTTTATACTTTGCTAACTTCTTTGAATTTTGATGATGTTCAGGATTCCTATGAATGACCGAGCCTTTTAGAACCTCTACACTAAAGGAAATTGAAGCAAGGCTCGCTCGTTTGAAGGGTCCTTCACTCCTTGAGTTCACAAGCCCTTCTCCTTCAACATACAAAGAGTACACATTTAACGAGCAAGGGAAGAGGACCTACTGTTCTGAGGAGTCTACATCACCTACACCAAGTCCATCTCCGCCTTCACGTTCACCTTCACCTGTGGTTTCGTCCAACTCTACACCACCTTCACCACCACCTGAAGAAGTCGAAGAAGAGAGAATGGCATCTATTAGGGAACTCTCCACCGCAACTGTTGAAGGAGGACCCCCTACAGGCATAGTATACCCTGCCCCTGCAGCTGGAAGACAGGCAGAGTTCGAGCTTAAGAGTGGATTGTTGCACAAGCTCCCTATCTTCCATGGACTTAATATGGAGGATGCTAACAAGCACGTACGAGAATTCCAATCTGTTTGTGCAAACATGCAACCACAAGGGGCGGATGAAAACCTTCTTAAGATGAGAGCATTTCCATTCTCTCTAGCTGATAGAGCCATGGATTGGCTATATGAACTTCCTGCAGGACGTATCACATCATGGGAAACAATGAGAAAGGCCTTCTTGGAGAAATACTTCCCAACTTCAAAGGTCATCACCCATGATGAGTCATATGCTGCGTACTATGAGAGGTTCAACTCCCTACTTGCACAGTGTCCTCAACATCAGATGAAGGATGAGACCCTACTTACATGTTTCTACGAAGGACTCTTACCCTTGGAAAGGCAAATGCTTGATGCTGCAGCTGGAGGAGCTTTTGTGGATAAGTCACCTGCGGTTGGGAAGGAACTTATAGCTAATCGTTCCCTAAACTCTCAACAATATGAGGGGGTAGGACACTCTACTCGTAGGGTGCATGAGATGAGCAAGAATACTGCCATTGAAGACCAACTGAATAAGCTTACCCTCCTCATGAACCAAGTGGTAAGTTCCAAGGGACCAAGTGCAACAATAGCTTGTGGGGTATGCTCTATGCAAGGGCATGTTACAGATCAGTGCCCCCAACTTAATGAAAATGGAGGATGGGAATCTGCTAATGCTATTGGAGGATACCAAGGAGGATATCAAGGAGGACCTCAACGTCCTAGGCATGACCCTTATTCAAATACTTACAACCCAGGATGGAGGGACTATCCCAACTTCAAGTGGACCAACAATGAGAACGTTCAGAATCCTCTTGGTGGGAACTTCCAACGTCCACAAGGGCCTTCATTCCAAGGGTCATCTTTTCAAAGGCCTTACATGCCTCCTCCTCAACAGAACTCAGGACCTTCAATGTCTCACTATGACAAAACGTTGGAGGCCTTGACTAGTTCTACCCAAGCCTTGACAAACTCTACACAGGCTTTGATTCAAGGACAACAGACCCACACCAAGGACATTGCAGAGCTCAAGAAGCAAATGGGTCAAGTTGTGGATTTCATGAGCAAGATCCACGAAACTGGCAAGCTCCCTAGTAATACAATACCTAACCCTAATGTGGAGAATGCATCAGTTGTGACTACAAGGAGTGGAAGACCATTTGTGGATCAACCGAAGCAACCCAAGAAGGCTCAAGTGAGCATAGAGATTGAGGAAGACCAAGAACCCACCAAGTTGGGTTTTGAGAAGGACCCTGCAACGTCCAAGGAAGAGACAAGGGCGTCCTCACCATTAAAGGCAAAACCGGAAGTATCAGGTAGTAATTCTAACTTATCAAATTCGGTTATTGCTAACCCTTCTTCTTCTTGCATGCCCTTCCCACGCAGGTTCGCCCAATCTAAGAAGGATGAAAGTGACCAAGCTATCTTGGAAACTTTCAAGAAGGTGCAAGTAAACTTACCCCTCCTAGAGGCCATCAAGCAAGTCCCTAAGTATGCCAAGTTCCTCAAAGAGCTTTGCACTACTAGGAGGGTAAACCGTGAAAAGGAGGTGGTAAAGGTAAGTGAGAACGTCTCTGCCTTGATTCAGAGGAAGATTCCTCCAAAGTGTAAGGATCCTGGAAGCTTTACTATTCCTTGTACTATTGGTAACTCTAGATTTAAGAATGCCATGCTAGACCTAGGTGCATCTGTTAATGTTATGCCCTACTCTGTTTATGAAACCCTAGGTCTAGGGGAACTTAAATCTGATAATGTTATCATTCAGTTAGCTGACAGATCCAATGCATACCCTAGAGGTTTTTTGGAGGATGTGCTTGTACAGGTTAACCTTCTTATCTTCCCAGCTGATTTCTATGTGTTGGAAATGGAGGACTCCCCTGTAAGTTCCACTCCATTGCTTTTGGGACGTCCTTTCTTAAGGACAGCTAGGACGAAGATTGATGTGTACGCAGGCTCCCTCACAATGGAGTTTGATGGTGATGTTATAGGTTTCAACATTTTTGAAGCCATGAGGTATCCTCTTGATGAAAGTGATTGTTTTTCTATTGACATTCTGGATGATCTTGCACAGAAAATGTTTGATGTCATGAATGAGGATACCCTAGCCACAACACTTGCACAAGGAATAGGTTACACAACAAGTGGCGTCATCATCTCAGAGGACAAGTTGAAAGACACTTGTGAGGAGCAAATCATTGAAAACGTCTCTTTCCTTGAGGCATCACCCTATATAGGTAAGTCTGTTTCTCCTTTGTCCATTCAGTTATCTGCTAACAAGACTTTACCTTCAGTGGTTCAGGCCCCAGAACTTGAGCTAAAACCTCTTCCAGACCATTTGAAGTATGTCTACTTAGGGGACAAGGAGACCTTACCAGTGATTGTATCCTCTGCACTGACAAGTTCACAAGAAGAGAAGTTGGTGGAAATGCTGAAGCAACACAAGACCGCCATAGGATGGACATTGGCGGACATCAAGGGAATCAGCCCTACAACTTGCGTCCACAGGATACTTCTAGAGGAGGGGTCTAAACCCACTAGAGAGGCTCAACGTCGTCTCAACCCTCCAATGATGGAAGTAGTGAAGAAGGAGGTTATCAAACTCCTTGATTGTGGGGTAATTTACCCCATTCAGACTCCAAGTGGGTCTCCCCAGTTCAGGTCGTGCCCAAGAAATCTGGGATCACTGTGGTGAAGAATGCTGATAACGAACTGGTGCCTCAAAGGACAGTCACAGGCCACAGAGTATGCATTGACTATAGGAGGCTCAACGCAACTACAAGGAAAGACCACTTTCCTCTGCCATTCATTGATCAGATGCTTGAGCGCCTAGCTGGACATGACTACTACTGCTTCCTGGATGGATACTCTGGTTACAACCAGATTGCAATTGCAAATGAAGATCAAGAGAAGACAACCTTCACTTGCCCCTTTGGGACGTTTGCCTATAGACGTATGCCCTTCGGACTTTGCAACGCTCCAGGTACTTTTCAGAGATGTATGGTAAGTATCTTTTCAGATTATATTGAGAAAATCATAGAGGTATTCATGGACGACTTTTCAGTCTTTGGAAAGAATTTTGATGATTGTCTTAATAATCTGGAGATAATTTTGAAACGTTGCATGGAAACTAACCTTGTCTTAAACTGGGAAAAATGCCATTTTATGGTTAAACAAGGAATAGTTCTAGGACATATTGTCTCTGCTAGGGGTATAGAGGTTGATAAAGCCAAGGTTGATATTGTGCGTCACTTACCCTCTCCCACTTCTGTGAGAGAGATTCGTTCTTTCCTTGGTCATGCAGGTTTTTACAGGAGGTTCATCAAGGACTTCTCCAAAATTTCGAGACCCTTATGTCAACTACTCCAGAAGGATGTGCCATTTCACTTTGACAAGGAGTGTCAAGAAGCTTTTGACAAGCTTAAGGAGTTGTTGACATCTGCCCCCATCATGTTACCTCCAGACTGGTCTTTGCCCTTTGAGTTGATGTGTGATGCCTCTGACTATGCAGTTGGAGCTGTTTTGGGGCAAAGGAAGGACAAGCTACCCTATGCCATCTACTACGCCTCAAGGACTCTCAATGATGCACAGATGAACTATTCAACCACAGAGAAAGAGCTCCTTGCAGTTGTCTTCGCCCTTGAGAAGTTTCGCTCTTACTTACTTGGTACCAAAGTTACTATCTTTACTGACCATGCAGCTTTGAAATACTTGATGACCAAGAAGGAGGCAAAACCAAGGCTCATGATGTCGCTTTTAGGAAGCGACCAATTTAACCCTGAAATGTCATTAGTAGTATAAAGTAAATAGGGATCGTTCTATTCCGGGGATTGAGGGTACACCTGTCATTGTCAAACAATTAAACAATTAAAATTAAAACAAAGTATAATATTTACAAAAATATAACAAAATATAAACATTATTTACGAAAAAGGGGGGATTTTGTTTTTGATTTTCGAAAATTAACCTAAACCTAAACCTAAGTAAAGCAAACAAATAAAATGCAAAAACATAAAAACACAAATGGAATGAGAGAACAAAGATCAAAACCGAAACATATGATTAAAATTGATTCAAACCCTAATATTGTTCATCTAAGTCATGAGAAAGGAGTTGATCATGTGAAACGTTCGAAAGCAAACAATTTCCCATATTTTACTTTTCAATGCTAATTAACCTAAGCGAAAGCACCTAGATTAATCCTATCAAACATGCAATCAAACCCTAGAAAGCTAGTCAATCATGTCATGTTTAACGCATTACGCATAGAGAAAGGCTATCAACTCAAGTGTACAACTTAGTATGGAAAAGTCCACCTAATTGCAATCCTCGTTAATTAAATTCGATTTTTGTACAAAACCTTTACTACTTTGATTCAAGTTTACACAAAACGAAAAGTCGATTTCATGTTCTTAAACCTAGCAACAATCATGCATAAATCCTATAAGTGTCGACCCAAATAAGATTAATACACAAAGGATATCTATAACGCAAATTTAATTAAACAAACCCACATAAGCAACTCTTGAAGAACAATAATATGAATCTGAAAATTCTCAATTAATCACAAAAATTCCAGAAATTAATATTTGTTCATACATATATGTCAACTAGAACAAAACCAACGAAATCAAAGCAAAGGTTACAAAGGAGAATCGGATTACACCGTGAGATGGAGATGGTGATGAACAATTGATGTGGTGGTCTCTTGAATCTCGAAAGCAAGCTTCAAGGATGGTGATGGAGGATGATGCTCAAGGCAATTCTTCTTCTCCCTTGGCCTTGCTTGAACTCGTGGCTTGCTCTAGAGGGTGGAGGAACTCACGGCTATGCTAGAGAGATTTTCTGATTTTTTCCTAAAGTGTAAAACACAAAGGAGGGGAACCCTTGACGTTGAGAAAAGGGGAGAATATATAGGGGACGGCCTCCTTGCTCCCAAGCCGTGTAAAACTCATGGAATTAATCTGAAAATTCCACATAATTTCCTCCAATAATATCTTGCCAAATCAGCCCTATGAGGTGGTTCAACCAATCACAAAATTCCATTTAATTCCCTAATAATCTTGGCCGAAATTCCCTTGATAATATTCTGATTTTATACTTTAAATTCGGCCAAAATTCCTTTAGGGAATATAGGAATGTATCTAGACTTCTTTTGAGCTTTTCTTGGTCTCCACCTTTTTCTCTTTCCTTTTATTTCTCCCTTGAATTTCTCTTGGCGTCAATCACCCTAGGGTTTCTTGATTTTCACGTTGATTACCTCTTTATCTCTCTCCCTTTGCACGGCAAACACATAAAATTACTCCTCCAAGAATATTTTCTTTCCATAAAAATAGCCCTAGAAAATCTCCACCGAAATCTTCTTTTAATTTCTGATTTTCACGCCAACTTCCTTGTTTATCTCTTAGGATTTTACGGCAACAACTCCCTAGGGTTTACTCTTTACGTCACAAACCCTAATTCCATGGGCTTTTATGGGCCTTTAATCCAATTGCCGAAAATCCACTTCATTCTTGAGAGTTTTTGGGCCTCCATGCGCCACCTTTATGCCATGTCATCATCTAGAGTCTTCCAGAAGCTTCTCTCATGCCATGTCACTTCATTAATTCGATCTCCATTCTTGGTTGGCTTAAGAGTCTTGTTTTGGCAAGCTTTCCTTTTCTGGACAGGGTTTCCTAGTTGGACCAGGAAAGCTTCATTTCTTCATTTCTGCTCATTTGTGCTTCCCTTTGTACTTCATCTTGTCTCCCTCCAACGTTGGCTAGCTTCTCTCTCCATTTGTGAGTTCATTTCTACTTTTTAGCTCGGAAGTCCTGAAAATAGAAACTAATAAGAAAAATAGAAACTTTCCTAAAATGAAAAATGGCAACTTTCCTAAACTGAAAATGGAAACTTCCTAAAAATGAAAAATAGAAACTACAAAATAGAAACTTTCTACAAATAGGTACTTTCCCAATCAAAGAATGAAAACTTTCCTAAACAGGGTTTTACTAAGGAAATAACGCAAGAAATGTAGGAAAAAGCAAGTAAAACGTCGCATTAAAATGCTCCTAACAGCTCATCAGATGGATCCTACTCTTGCAAGAGTTTGACGTGGAAATCAAGGACAAGAAGGGTAGTGAAAACGTGGTAGCTGACCACTTGAGTCGCTTGGTGCATGCAGAAGATCATCTCCCTCTGGTGGAGACATTTCCAGATGAGCAACTCTTTGGACTTCAGGTAAGTGAACCATGGTATGCAGATATTGTGAACTATATTGTGTCTAGAAAGATTCCTGATACCATGTCACGTGCTCATAGAGATAGGCTTAAGAAAACTGTTAAGCAATATGTTTGGGATGAACCTTATCTATGGAAATATTGTTCTGATCAATTGATTAGAAGATGTGTGCCTGAACATGAACATAATGCTATAGTTTCATTTTGCCACTCTAAAGCATGTGGGGGTCACTTTGGGTCAAAGAAAACTGCATTAAAAGTGTTAGAGTCTGGGTTCTATTGGCCAACATTGTTTAGGGATGCACATGCCTATTGTTTAACATGTGATAAGTGCCAAAGAACAGGAAATCAAGGTCCTAGAGATCAAATGCCTTTGACTAATATCATAACTGTTGAAATATTTGATGTCTGGGGTATAGATTTCATGGGACCTTTCCCATCATCTTGTGGGTTGATAGGAGCATTTTAATGCGACGTTTTGACTGCATTTCCCTACATTTTCTGCGTTATTTCCTTAATAAAACTCTGTTTAGGAAAGTTTCCATTCTTTGATTGGGAAAGTTCCTATTTGTAGAAAGTTTCCATTTTTGTAGTTTCTATTTATCATTTTTAGTAAGTTTCCATTTTCAGTAGTTTCTATTTTTCATTTTTAGAAAGTTTCCCATTTTCATTTTAGGAAAGTTTCTATTTTTCTTACTAGTTTCTATTTTCAGGACCTCCGAGCTAGAAAGTGGAAATGAACGCACGAATGGAAAGAGGAGCTTGCGAACATCAAGACGAACGAACATGAGAGAAAATGGCCCACACATTTGAGCAGAAATGAAGAAATAAGCTTTCCTAGTCCAACCAGGAAATCCTACGAAATGGAGGAAGGCTTCCCTAGCAAGTTTCCAACGCAACCATGAAAAAGAAATGGAAAAATAATGTGTTTTGTGTTGGAAAATGAGAAGGCTTGAAGATGAAGCAACGAGGCCCAAGAACTCTTTGGATTTTCGGCAAATTGGATAATGGCCCATCAAAGCCCATGACACTAGGGTTTGTGACGCAAACCCTAGCCCTAAAGATATGTTTGCCGTGAAATTGCATGAGAGAAACAAGGAAGAGGCGTCCAAAAATCAGAAAATAAAGAAGATTTTCTATGGAGATTTTCTAGGGCTATTTTTATGGAAATAAATCAAAAGATAAACCCTAGAAGACTCCTAGCCGTCCAAGCCAAGAGGAAAAGAAGGAATGAGCCGTGCAAAGTAAAGATAAACCCTAGAGAATTCGGCAAAGATATTATCTAGAGAGTTTTAAGGAAAGAAAATATGTGTGGAGACCAAGAAAAGCTCAAAAGAAGTCTAGATACATTCCTATATTCCCTAAAGAGTTTTGGCTGAAATAAAAGAGAAAAATCAGAATATTATCAAGGGAATTTCGGCAAGAATTATTTAGGGAATTAAATGGAATTTTGTGATTGGTTGCACCACCTCATAGGGCTTATGTGGCAAGCAAGCATTGGAGGAAATTATGTGGAGTTATATCATTGTGCCGTGAGATTACTAGGGTTACAAGGCTTGGAGAACAAAGGAAGCCGTCCCCTATATATTCATCTCTTCTTTCAACGTCAAGGGCTCCCAAGTTCCATTCTTTACGTTTACACTTTGAGAAAATAATTCAGAAAACTCTTTAGACTAGCCGTGCTCCTCTCCATCCTCTAGGGCAACCACGAAGTGCAAGCAAGGCCAAGGAAGAAGAAGACAAGCCGTGCACACCATCCACCCTCCACCTTGAAGATTGCTTTCGAAATTCAAGAGACCACATCATCACTTCATTCATCTCATCTTCATCACGGTGTAATCCGATTCTCCTTGTACCTTTGCTTTGTATTTTCGTTGGTTTTGCCTTAGTTGACACATATGTATGAACAAGTATTGTTTTCTGAAATTTTATGATGAATTGTTAATTTTCAGATTCATATATTGCGATTTATGGTTGCTTTTGTGTGAGTGTTTGATCAAATTTGCATGATAGAAATCTTTTGTTTGATTATCTTGAATGGTTCGAAACATTTAGGGTTCTTATGTGATTGTTGCTACGAATTTGAGAACATGAATCAACTTTTTGGTTTTGTGTTCTTGAATCGATAAGTAGTAAAGGTTTTGTACAAAAACCGAATTTAATCAAAGAAGATTGCAATTAGGTGGACTTTTTCATACTAAGTTGCACATTTGAGTTGATAGCCTTTCTAGGTGTTTATTGCGTTAAACATGACATGATTGACTAGCTTTCTAGGGCTTGATTGCATGTTTGATAGAATTAATCTAGGTGCTTCCACTTAGGTTAATTAGCATTGAAAGTAAAATATGGGAAATTGTTTGCTTTTGAACGTTTCACATGATCAACTCCTCTTGCATGACTATGATGAACAATGATGAACTTGAATTAATTTTAATCATGAGTTTCGACTTTGATCTTTGTTCTTGCATTCCATTTGTATTTTTATGTTTTTGCATTTTAATTATTTAGGTAACTTAGATTTTATTTTCGGAAATTAAAACCAAAAACCAAAAACTCCCCCCTTTTTCGTAAATATGTCTATATTTTGTAAATATTATACTTTGTTTTAATTTTAATTGTTTAATTGTTTGACAATGACAGGTGTACCCTCAATCCCCGGAATAGAACGATCCCTATTTATTACGTACTACTAATGACATTTCAGGGTTAAATTGGTCGCTCGACAAAAGCGACATCAATTTTTGGCGCCGTTGCCGGGGATTGAAAAATCATTTGTCACTTTGTGAATAATATGTGTTTTGTTTATATTGTGACCGAAAAAAAAAAAAAAAAAAATTTTTTACTTGTTTATTTTGTAATTGTCGAAATTTAGTTAATTAATTACTTAGGTTGTTATTTATATTGTTGAATACGAATTTTAATTGTAGGTTGTAAATTAAAGATGGAATAGGTGAAGTCGTGTTTATTAATATTGGCCTAAACCCCTTATTGGTACCTAGTCCAGGTCCCTTAAGGTTGAGGGCGGCCTTTATTAACATTCATTGAACTGTCTTCACACTTAGGACCTTTTATATCCAAGTAAGTATAGCCTATGTGGGATGGTGTCTAGGAAGGGGACAACGCTCATGACTGGTTCTTGGATCCAGAAGTGCGTGCAAATGAGCCTAAACCACAATGTGGGAGTAGCTCATGCCAAAATGGATCCTACCTCTTGTGTTCGTCCTCCCCTACCTGGCCATTTCAGTAAGGTTGCCCAAAGGATGTGGGAGGGACTTAGTGTCTTGACGATTATACTTGGGCCGCACGTCCACTTGATTTACCGCTTGGAATTTAATTCGAAATCAATGGTATTTATAACAAAAGAAAATGTTGTGATGCACCTAAGGTATATTGGATTAAACATAGTCTTGAAAAGGGTAGCTGTTTCAGTCCCATTGCACATCGAGACTCCCTGTTCCCGTACCTAAGTGTTGAAAATAATTGTAAAGAAAAGGAAAGAATAGAAGTAATTTTACTTAATTTCGTGAAAAAAAAAAAAAATAATAATAATAATAATAATAATAATTAGATGTGAATAGTGACGTTTTGTTTGTTTGTGTGAAAGTTTTGTGTAAATGGTGTCTAATCTTGTTAAACAAAGGAAATGTAAAGAATTAATTATAAATATTGTTAAATTCTTGATTTATTATAAGTGTGTAAAATCGTATGAGTAGATAAGGGCCCTTTTGTTAATATTGGCCTTAACCCTTCATTAGTGCCTTTCTAAGGTCTTTTGAAGTTGAGGGCGGCTTTTATTAGCATTTGGAGAACTGTCTAACACATGAGTTCTTTTCAAGCTGAGTAAGGGGTATATAGGTGGTGTCTTAGGTTGAGACCCTGGGTGATGGGTTCAAATTGGATCTCAGAGATACTATAGACTGTGCGTAAACCACAATGTGGGAGTAGCCGATAGGGGCCTAAACCTCAATGAGGGAGTAGCCTCCGTAGTGTCACCAAAATGAGTCCTCCCTCTCACTTATCTCTTAATCTGGCCATCTAGCCTTCTGAAACAAAGGAAAGTGACTTATGTCTAGGCGACTATCCCTAGATCGTATCTCACCAATAGTAGTGGTTTCTATTGGGCTCGACTTACAACTTGTAATCAATTGAGATATTAACTTTATTTTGTAAAGATAATAAGATACTTGAACATAACCTCCACTTGTAAATTGTGTTGTTTTGTACATTTTATACTTGTATAAACTTCTTACGTGGTTTATTTGTGAAAAGATTGTGGATATTTTGTAATTTATACTTCTCTTTATACTTGTATAAATCATAAATAGTAAAGTCGTGAATAGTAACTTGTGAATAGTGACTCGTGAATAGTAAAGTTGATGTATAAATCACTAATTTGTAATTAGTTTACTTTATACTTTGCTAACTTTTTTGAATTTTGATGATGTTCAGGATTCCTATGAATGACCGAGCCTTTTAGACCCTCTACACTAAAGGAAATTGAAGCAAGGCTCGCTCGTTTGAAGGGTCCTTCACTCCTTGAGCACACAAGCCCTTCCCCTTCAGCATACAAGGAGTACACATTTAACGAGCAAGGGAAGAGGACCTACTGTTCTGAGGAGTCTACATCACCTACACCAAGTCCATCTCCTCCTTCACGTTCACCTTCACCTGTGATTTCGTCCAACTCTACACCACCACCTTCACCACCACCTGAAGAAGTCGAAGAAGAGAGAATGGCATCTATTAGGGAACTCTCCACCGCAACTGTCGAAGGAGGACCCCCTACAGGCATAGTATACCCTGCCCCTGCAGCTGGAAGACAAGCAGAGTTTGAGCTTAAGAGTGGACTGTTGCACAAGCTCCCTATCTTCCATGGCCTTAATATGGAGGATGCTAATAAGCATGTACGAGAATTCCAATCTGTTTGTGCAAACATGCAACCACAAGGGGCAGATGAGAATCTTCTGAAGATGAGAGCATTCCCATTCTCTCTAGCTGATAGAGCCAAGGATTAGCTATATGAACTTCCTGCAGGACGTATCACATCATGGGAAACAATGAGAAAGGCCTTCTTGGAGAAATACTTCCCAGCTTCTAAGGTCATCACACTTAGAAAGAAGCTCAGTGGAATAGAGCAAGCCCATGATGAGTCCTATGCTGCTTACTATGAGAGGTTCAATTCCTTACTTGCACAATGTCCTCAACATCAGATGAAGGATGAGACCCTACTCACATGTTTCTATGAAGGACTCTTACCCTTGGAAAGGCAAATGTTGGATGCTGCAGCTGGAGGAGCTTTCGTGGATAAGTCACCTGCAGTTGGGAAGGAGCTTATAGCTAATCGTGCCTTGAACTCCCAACAATATGAGGGGGTAGGACACTCTATTCGTAGGGTGCATGAGATGAGCAAGAATACTGCAATTGAGGACCAACTGAATAAGCTTACTCTACTCATGAATCAAGTGGTAAGTTCCAAGGGACCAAGTGCAACAATAGCTTGTGGGGTATGCTCTATGCAAGGGCATGTTACAGATCAGTGCCCTCAACTTAATGAGAATGGAGGATGGGAATCTGCAAATGCTATTGGAGGATATCAAGGAGGATACCAAGGAGGACCTCAACGTCCTAGACATGACCCTTACTCAAATACTTACAACCCAGGATGGAGGGACCATCCCAACTTCAAGTGGACCAACAATGAGAACGTCCAGAATCCTCTTGGTGGGAACTTCCAACGTCCACAAGCGCCTTCATTCCAAGGGTCATCTTTTCAAAGGCCTTACATGCCTCCTCCTCAACAAAATTCAGGATCTTCAATGTCTCACTATGACAAGACGTTGGAGGCCTTGACTAGTTCTACCCAAGCCTTGACAAACTCTACACAGGCTTTGATTCAAGGACAACAGACCCACACCAAGGACATTGCAGAACTCAAGAAGCAGATGGGTCAAGTGGTGGACTTCATGAGCAAGATTCATGAGACTGGGAAGCTTCCTAGTGGCACAATACCTAACCCTAAGGGTAATGTGGAGAATGCATCAGTTGTGACTACGAGGAGTGGAAGACCATTTGTGGATCCACCCAAGCAACCCAAGAAGGTCCAAATGAGCATAGAGATTGAGGAAGACCAAGAACCCACCAAGTTGGGTATTGAGAAGGACCCTGCAACGTCAAAGGAAGAGACCAAGGCATCCTCATCTTTAAAGGCAAAACCGGAAATCAAAGGTAATAATTCTAACTTATCAAATTCGGTTATTGCTAACCCTTCTTCTTCTTGCATGCCCTTCCCACGCAGGTTTGCCCAATCTAAGAAGGATGAAAGTGACCAAGCCATCTTGGAAACTTTCAAGAAGGTGCAAGTAAACCTACCCCTCCTAGAGGCCATCAAGCAAGTCCCTAAGTATGCCAAGTTCCTCAAAGAGCTTTGCACTACTAGGAGAGTAAACCGTGAAAAGGAGGTGGTAAAGGTAAGTGAGAATGTCTCTGCACTGATTCAGAGGAAGATTCCTCCAAAGTGTAAGGATCCTGGAAGCTTTACTATTCCGTGCACTATTGGTAACTCTAGATTTAAGAATGCCATGTTAGACCTAGGTGCATCTGTTAATGTTATGCCCTATTCTGTGTATGAAACCCTAGGTCTAGGTGAACTTAAATCTGACAATGTTATCATTCAGTTAGCTGACAGATCCAATGCATACCCTAGAGGTTTGTTGGAGGATGTACTTGTACAGGTTAACCATCTTATCTTCCCAGCTGATTTTTATGTATTGGAAATGGAGGACTCCCCTGTAAGTTCTACTCCATTGCTTTTGGGACGTCCTTTCTTAAGGACAGCTAGGACGAAGATTGATGTGTATGAAGGCTCTCTTACAATGGAGTTCGATGGTGACATTATAGGCTTTAACATTTTTGAAGCCATGAGGTATCCCCTAGAGGTTAATGATTGTTTTTCTGCTGACATTTTGGATGAACTTGCGCAGAAAATGTTTGATGTTATGCATGAGGATACCCTAGTCACTACCCTTGAGAGTGGGGTAGGCTATACAAAGGAGGGGGTCACCATTTCAGAGGACAAGTTGAAAGACACTTGTGAGGAGAAAATCATTGAAAACGTCTCCTTCCTTGAGGCATCTCCCTATATAGGTAAGTCTGTTTCTCCCTTGTCCATTCAGTTATCCACTAACAAGACTTTACCTTCAGTGGTCCAGGCCCCAGAACTTGAGCTAAAACCTCTTCCAGACCATTTGAAGTATGTCTACTTAGGGGACAAGGAGACCTTACCAGTGATTGTGTCCTCTGCACTAACGACTCCACAAGAAGAGAAGTTGGTGGACATGTTGAAGCAACACAAGACCGCCATAGGATGGACATTGGCGGACATCAAGGGAATCAGCCCTACAACTTGCGTCCATAGGATACTTCTGGAGGAGGGGTCGAAACCTACTAGAGAGGCTCAACGTCGTCTCAACCCTCCAATGATGGAAGTAGTGAAGAAGGAGGTTATCAAACTCCTTGATTGTGGGGTGATCTACCCTATTTCAGACTCCAAGTGGGTCTCCCCAGTTCAGGTCGTGCCCAAGAAGTCTGGGATCACTGTGGTAAAGAATGCTGATAACGAACTGGTGCCCCAAAGGACAGTCACAGGCCACAGAGTGTGCATTGACTATAGGAGGCTCAACGCAACTACAAGGAAAGACCACTTTCCTCTGCCATTCATTGATCAGATGCTTGAGCGCCTAGCTGGACATGACTACTATTGTTTTCTGGATGGATATTCTGGTTACAACCAGATTGCAATTGCAAATGAAGATCAAGAGAAGACAACCTTCACTTGCCCCTTTGGAACATTTGCCTATAGACGTATGCCCTTCGGACTTTGCAACGCTCCAGGTACGTTTCAGAGATGTATGGTAAGTATCTTTTCAGATTATATTGAGAAAATCATAGAGGTATTCATGGATGACTTTTCAGTTTTTGGAAAGAATTTTGATGATTGTCTTAATAATCTGGAAATAATTCTGAAACGATGCATGGAAACTAACCTTGTCTTAAACTGGGAAAAATGTCATTTTATGGTTAAGCAAGGAATAGTTCTAGGACATATTGTCTCTGCTAGGGGTATAGAGGTTGATAAAGCCAAGGTTGATATTGTGCGTCACTTACCCTCTCCCACTTCTGTGAGAGAGATTCGTTCTTTCCTTGGCCATGCAGGTTTTTATAGAAGGTTCATCAAGGACTTCTCTCAGATTTCGAGACCCTTATGTCAACTACTCCAGAAGGATGTGCCCTTCCACTTTGACAAGGAGTGTCAAGAAGCTTTTGACAAGCTTAAGGAGTTGTTGACATCTGCCCCCATCATGTTACCTCCAGACTGGTCCTTGCCCTTTGAGTTAATGTGTGATGCCTCTGACTACGCAGTTGGAGCCGTTTTGGGACAAAGGAAGGAAAAGCTGCCCTATGCCATCTACTACGCCTCAAGGACTCTCAATGATGCACAAATGAACTACTCCACCACAGAGAAAGAGCTCCTTGCAGTTGTCTTTGCCCTTGAGAAGTTTCGCTCTTATTTACTTGGTACCAAAGTTACTATCTTTACTGACCATGCAGCTTTGAAATACTTGATGACCAAGAAGGAGGCGAAACCAAGGCTTATCAGATGGATCCTACTCTTGCAAGAATTCGACGTGGAAATCAAGGACAAGAAGGGTAGTGAAAACGTGGTAGCTGACCACTTGAGTCGCTTAGTGCATGCAGAAGATTATCTCCCTCTGGTGGAGACATTTCCAGACGAGCAACTCTTTGGACTTCAGGTAAGTGAACCATGGTATGCAGACATTGTGAATTATATTGTGTCTAGAAAGATTCCTGATACCATGTCACGTGCTCATAGGGATAGGCTTAAGAAAACTGTTAAGCAATATGTTTGGGATGAACCTTATTTGTGGAAGTATTGCTCTGATCAATTGATTAGGAGATGTGTGCCTGAACATGAACATAATGCTATACTTTCTTTTTGCCACTCTAAAGCATGTGGGGGACACTTTGGGTCTAAGAAGACTGCGTTTAAGGTGCTAGAGTCTGGGTTCTATTGGCCAACATTATTTAGGGATGCACATGCCTATTGTTTAACTTGTGATAAGTGCCAAAGAACAGGAAATCTAGGTCCTAGAGATCAAATGCCATTGTCCAATATAATAACTGTTGAAATATTTGATGTCTGGGGTCTAGATTTCATGGGACCTTTCCCTTCATCTTTTGGGTTTCTCTATATCTTACTTGCAGTGGACTATGTTTCCAAATGGGTGGAAGCAAAGGCCACTAGAACTAATGACTCTAAGGTTGTTGCAGATTTTATCAAGTCTAACATCTTTAGCAGGTTTGGAATGCCTAGAGTTCTCATTAGTGATGGAGGATCCCATTTTTGCAATCGGACGATTGAGGCTCTCTTGAAGAGATATGATGTCACACATAAGGTTTCTACACCTTATCACCCACAAACTAGTGGGCAGGCTGAGGTCTCTAACCGCCAGATCAAGGGGATATTGGAGAAGACTGTGAACCCTAACAGGAAGGACTGGTCTTTGCGTTTAGAGGATGCTTTGTGGGCCTACAGAACTGCATACAAAACTCCCATAGGTATGTCACCATATCGAATTATCTATGGCAAACCTTGCCATTTACCTGTGGAGTTGGAGCACAAAGCTTGGTGGGCTGTGAAGCAGTTCAACATGGATATGGATGCAGCTGGGCTTCATAGGAAGTTGCAATTGCAAGAGTTAGAGGAGATTAGGAATGATGCCTTCGAAAGTGCTAAGATTTACAAGGATAAGACGAAGGCATTCCATGACAAAATGATTCGAAGGAAGACTTTTGTTGTGGGTCAAAAAGTTCTTCTCTTCCATTCTCGTCTCAAACTCTTCCCAGGTAAGCTTCGTTCTCGTTGGATTGGGCCTTTTGTTATCACTCATGTGTTTCCTCATGGAGCTGTGCAGATAAAGAGTGAACATACAAATAACGAGTTCAAGGTGAATGGCCACCGCTTGAAGCCTTACTATGAGGCATTTGTGGAACATGAAGTGGAGGCCGTACCCCTCCAAAACGTTCCAAACCCTGAGGATTAAATGGAGGTACAAGTCTAGGCTGAAAGACTATAAACATTAAGCGCTGCTTGGGAGGCAACCCAATTCAGAAGTTGCTGTGGAGGAGTCATCAACGCAGATTTGTTTTATTTTTCCCTTTTACTCCTCCAATTTTCTTTGTACTTAGTCATTATTTTCGTAAATCTTTTCCTATATACTTAAGTGTTTCATTGCATGCTTATACTTGATTACATTGAGGACAATGCAATATTTAAGTGTGGGGGAAGGGATTTATATTTGAGTCTTTTATTTTGAGTCATATATGGAAAAATACAAAAAAAATTGAAAAATGTCAAAAAATCAAAAATTTTCGTTGCTTTTGTTTTTGTTTTGAGTCTTAGGATGCCCTTTCAACTGTCTAGGATGATTCTATATCTCTGAAATCATGACTAAAAGAGGATCACAAAATTGAGATGATTTAAACACGGTATTCTTTGGTTAATTGAGATATATGAAAAATATATGCCTTGTAGTGGATATGGATTTCGAAACTTTGGTACAGAAAATATGAGCATGTTAAGATGAGTTTTGATTCATAAAAGCCATGTGAGATAATTGAGCCATGTCCCTTTTTCCTTGGAGTGAATCGAAAATATATTCTTATTTTCTTGGCGATATTTTGATGATCTCATTATTCTTTCATTTGATTGATTGCTTGCCATAGATTAAGTTTGATGGACTAGAGAATGCTAGAATTCACTCTTGTGCTTGTTGAGACGTTATATCAATACATGGCCCTGATTCTGGAAGGGATAGAGGCACCTTAAGAATTACCACCATTGCCAAATAAACCTGTGTCCCCATTTGTGCCCGTCGTGGGACCCCCCTAGATAAGCCCCTTTGAGCCTACATTAAGCCTTGTCATTCATCACCCTAAAATCCTTAACCATGAAGCTTAGTATAGTAACAACCCTACCCTGTGTTCTAAGAACTTAGTGGAGCTATCTTTTGAGACATACTACATGGGTTTGGTGCTAAGGATGGAAATTGAGAAGAGGTTAAAGTTCAAGTGTGGGGGTAGACTTGTCCATAAAGAAAAAAATGTGAAAGCCGTGAAAAATAAAAGAAAAAAAAAAAAAAAAAAAATTTTTACGGCTAGAAAAGAAAAGAAAGAAATATTTATGGATTTTAGTCCCCCATACTTAGTGATTTTGGAGTTTACTTTGAAATGAAGGCCTACTAAAGAAAAATTTGGCCTTTGTCCATTCACTATAGTTCAGGGGAAGTTTACAATGAAGATTGGGCCCAACATGAAGACACTAGGCCCCTTTTATGATACCTCTAGGGGAAGTGACGTTTTTGCAATGCATTGGTGGATTTCTTGTGGTCTCTACATTTACATGTGCTCTGCTAGGTTTTTAGGACACTTTGATAAATCCTTACCCTTCATTTCTTAAAACCTTGAGCCTTGGCCCCATTACAACCTTTAAGAAGACCTTCTTGATCCTTAAGATGGGACAGCCCTTGATGTGGAGATGAGTTACAAGAGTTGAACCTATGGCTTGGGTCCATCTGTGCAAGTAGTTGGTATCCTTCATGAGATCTTTAAAGAAAATTATACATGTGCTTTCGTTTCTTGAATTATGTGATATACTTGCTATCTTTCACATATACTTGAGTGTATAAGCTTTTAAGCATTGCCATGATCAGAGAGAAGAAAGAGTGGATATAACTTGTGAGGAGTTGAATCATACTTGTTTGAAGCATGCTTAACAGAAACCATCACCATTGTTCCAACCAAGTCCTACTTGTGTATGTGAAGATTATGTGTTTCAATTAACTCTCGAATGCCTAAACATTTATTCTTGGTGAAGTGCTAATCTTGGTGTTGTGAAAGTAAGAGATTGCTGAGACAAAAAGTTGAAGGGCTATAGAGTCTGTTTCGTGTCAAGTCTTTAATTTTCGTTGAGTCTTAGTATGTGTCTTAGTGTGATTTTGCTAAGGGACTAGCAAAAGCTAAGTGTGGGGGAATTTGATAGGAGCATTTTAATGCGACGTTTTGACTGCATTTCCCTACATTTTCTGCGTTATTTCCTTAATAAAACTCTGTTTAGGAAAGTTTCCATTCTTTGATTGGGAAAGTTCCTATTTGTAGAAAGTTTCCATTTTTGTAGTTTCTATTTATCATTTTTAGTAAGTTTCCATTTTCAGTAGTTTCTATTTTTCATTTTTAGAAAGTTTCCCATTTTCATTTTAGGAAAGTTTCTATTTTTCTTACTAGTTTCTATTTTCAGGACCTCCGAGCTAGAAAGTGGAAATGAACGCACGAATGGAAAGAGGAGCTTGCGAACATCAAGACGAACGAACATGAGAGAAAATGGCCCACACATTTGAGCAGAAATGAAGAAATAAGCTTTCCTAGTCCAACCAGGAAATCCTACGAAATGGAGGAAGGCTTCCCTAGCAAGTTTCCAACGCAACCATGAAAAAGAAATGGAAAAATAATGTGTTTTGTGTTGGAAAATGAGAAGGCTTGAAGATGAAGCAACGAGGCCCAAGAACTCTTTGGATTTTCGGCAAATTGGATAATGGCCCATCAAAGCCCATGACACTAGGGTTTGTGACGCAAACCCTAGCCCTAAAGATATGTTTGCCGTGAAATTGCATGAGAGAAACAAGGAAGAGGCGTCCAAAAATCAGAAAATAAAGAAGATTTTCTATGGAGATTTTCTAGGGCTATTTTTATGGAAATAAATCAAAAGATAAACCCTAGAAGACTCCTAGCCGTCCAAGCCAAGAGGAAAAGAAGGAATGAGCCGTGCAAAGTAAAGATAAACCCTAGAGAATTCGGCAAAGATATTATCTAGAGAGTTTTAAGGAAAGAAAATATGTGTGGAGACCAAGAAAAGCTCAAAGAAGTCTAGATACATTCCTATATTCCCTAAAGAGTTTTGGCTGAAATAAAAGAGAAAAATCAGAATATTATCAAGGGAATTTCGGCAAGAATTATTTAGGGAATTAAATGGAATTTTGTGATTGGTTGCACCACCTCATAGGGCTTATGTGGCAAGCAAGCATTGGAGGAAATTATGTGGAGTTATATCATTGTGCCGTGAGATTACTAGGGTTACAAGGCTTGGAGAACAAAGGAAGCCGTCCCCTATATATTCATCTCTTCTTTCAACGTCAAGGGCTCCCAAGTTCCATTCTTTACGTTTACACTTTGAGAAAATAATTCAGAAAACTCTTTAGACTAGCCGTGCTCCTCTCCATCCTCTAGGGCAACCACGAAGTGCAAGCAAGGCCAAGGAAGAAGAAGACAAGCCGTGCACACCATCCACCCTCCACCTTGAAGATTGCTTTCGAAATTCAAGAGACCACATCATCACTTCATTCATCTCATCTTCATCACGGTGTAATCCGATTCTCCTTGTACCTTTGCTTTGTATTTTCGTTGGTTTTGCCTTAGTTGACACATATGTATGAACAAGTATTGTTTTCTGAAATTTTATGATGAATTGTTAATTTTCAGATTCATATATTGCGATTTATGGTTGCTTTTGTGTGAGTGTTTGATCAAATTTGCATGATAGAAATCTTTTGTTTGATTATCTTGAATGGTTCGAAACATTTAGGGTTCTTATGTGATTGTTGCTACGAATTTGAGAACATGAATCAACTTTTTGGTTTTGTGTTCTTGAATCGATAAGTAGTAAAGGTTTTGTACAAAAACCGAATTTAATCAAAGAAGATTGCAATTAGGTGGACTTTTTCATACTAAGTTGCACATTTGAGTTGATAGCCTTTCTAGGTGTTTATTGCGTTAAACATGACATGATTGACTAGCTTTCTAGGGCTTGATTGCATGTTTGATAGAATTAATCTAGGTGCTTCCACTTAGGTTAATTAGCATTGAAAGTAAAATATGGGAAATTGTTTGCTTTTGAACGTTTCACATGATCAACTCCTCTTGCATGACTATGATGAACAATGATGAACTTGAATTAATTTTAATCATGAGTTTCGACTTTGATCTTTGTTCTTGCATTCCATTTGTATTTTTATGTTTTTGCATTTTAATTATTTAGGTAACTTAGATTTTATTTTCGGAAATTAAAACCAAAAACCAAAAACTCCCCCTTTTTCGTAAATATGTCTATATTTTGTAAATATTATACTTTGTTTTAATTTTAATTGTTTAATTGTTTGACAATGACAGGTGTACCCTCAATCCCCGGAATAGAACGATCCCTATTTATTACGTACTACTAATGACATTTCAGGGTTAAATTGGTCGCTCGACAAAAGCGACATCATGGGTTTCTCTATATCTTACTTGCAGTGGACTATGTTTCCAAATGGGTGGAAGCAAAGGCCACTAGAACTAATGACTCTAAGGTTGTTGCAGATTTTATCAAGTCTAACATCTTTAGCAGGTTTGGAATGCCTAGAGTTCTCATTAGTGATGGTGGATCCCATTTTTGCAATCGGACGATTGAGGCTCTTTTGAAGAGATATGATGTGACACATAAGGTTTCTACACCTTATCACCCCCAAACTAGTGGGCAAGCTGAGGTCTCTAATCGTCAGATCAAGGGGATATTGGAGAAGACTGTGAACCCCAACAGGAAGGACTGGTCCTTGCATCTAGAGGACGCTCTGTGGGCCTACAGAACTGCATACAAAACTCCCATAGGTATGTCACCATATCGAATTATTTATGGCAAACCTTGCCATTTACCTGTGGAGTTAGAGCATAGAGCTTGGTGGGCTGTGAAGCAGTTCAACATGGATATAGATGCAGCTGGGCTTCATAGGAAGTTGCAATTGCAAGAGTTAGAGGAGATTCGGAATGATGCCTTCGAAAGTGCTAAGATTTACAAGGATAAGACTAAGGCATTCCATGATAAAATGATTCGAAGAAAGACTTTTGTTGTGGGCCAAAAAGTTCTTCTCTTCCATTCTCGTCTCAAACTCTTCCCAGGTAAGCTTCGGTCTCGTTGGATTGTGATGTCGCTTTAGGGAGCGCATAATTTAACCCTGAAATGTCATTAGTAGTATAAAGTAAATAGGGATCGTTCTATTCCGGGGATTGAGGGTACACCTGTCATTGTCAAACAATCAAACAATTAAAATTAAAACAAAGTATATTATTTACACAATATAGACATATTTACGAAAAAAGGGGGGAATATTATTGATTTTGGTTTTCGAAAATTAAACTAAGTTAAGAAAATAATTAAAATGCAAAAACATAAAAATATAAATGGGATGCAAGAACAAAGATCAAACCGAAATATATAATTAAAATCAATTCAAATTCATCATTGTTCATCGTAGTCATGCAAGAGGAGTTGATCATGTGAAACGTTCAAAAGCAAACAATTTCCCATAATTTACTTTCAATGCTAATTAACCTAAGCGAAAGCACCTAGACTAATCCTATCAAACATGCAATCAAACCCTAGAAAGCTAGTCAATCATGTCATGTTTAACGCATTAAGCACCTAGAAAGGCTATCAACTCGAATGTGCAACTTAGTATGAAAAAGTCCACCTAATTGCAATCTTCTTTGATTAAATTCGGTTTTTGTACAAAACCTTTACTACTTATCGATTCAAGAACACAAAACCAAAAAGTTGATCCATGTTCTCAAATTCGTAGCAACATTCACATAAAAACCCTAAATGTTTCGAACCATTCAAGATTATCATACAAAAGATTTCTATCATGCAAATTTAATCAAACACTCACACAAAAGCAACCATAAATCACAATATATGAATCTGAAAATTAACAATTAATCATAAAATTTCAGAAATCAATATTTGTTCAAACAATTATGTCAACTAAGGCATAACCAACGAAAATTACAAAGCAAAGGTTACAAGGAGAATCGGATTACACCGTGATGAAGATGAGATGAGTGAAGTGATGAATGGTCTCTTGAATTTCGAAAGCAATCTTCAAGGATGGTGATGGATGATGTGCACGGCTTGTCTTCTTCTTCCTTGGCCTTGCTTGAACTTCGTGGTTGCCCTTGGTGTCGCTTTTGTTGAGCGACCAATTTAACCCTGAAATGTCATTAGTAGTATAAAGTAAATAGGGATCGTTCTATTCCGGGGATTGAGGGTACACCTGTCATTGTCAAACAATTAAACAATTAAAATTAAAACAAAGTCTAATATTTACAAAAATATAACAAAATATATACATATTTACGAAAAGGGGGGGATTTTTGGTTTTTGGTTTTCGAAAATTAACTAAGTTAAGAAAATAATTAAAATGCAAAAACATAAAAAATACAAATGGGATGTGAGAACAAAGATCAAAGTCGAAACTCATGATTAAAATTGATTCAAGTTCATCATTGTTCATCATAGTCATGCAAGAGGAGTTGATCATGTGAAATGTTCATAAGCAAACAATTTCCCATATTTTACTTTCAATGCTAATTAACCTAAGCGAAAGCACCTAGATTAATCCTATCAAACATGCAATCAAACCCTAGAAAGCTAGTCAATCATGTCATGTTTAACGCATTAAGCACCTAGAAAGGCTATCAACTCAAATGTGCAACTTAGTATGAAAAAGTCCACCTAATTGCAATCTTCTTTGATTAAATTCGGTTTTTGTACAAAACCTTTACTACTTATCGATTCAAGAACACAAAACCAAAAAGTTGATCCATGTTCTCAAATTCGTAGCAACATTCACATAAAAACCCTAAATGTTTCGAACCACTCAAGATTATCATACAAAAGATTTCTATCATGCAAATTTAATCAAACACTCACACAAAAGCAACCATAAATCGCAATATATGAATCTGAAAATTAACAATTAATCATAAAATTCCAGAAATAAATACTTGTTCAAACAATTGTGTCAACTAAGGTATAACCAACGAAAATTACAAAGCAAAGGTTACAAGGAGAATCGGATTACACCGTGATGAAGATGAGATGAATGAAGTGATGAATGGTCTCTTGAATTTCGAAAGCAATCTTCAAGGATGGTGATGGATGATGTGCACGGCTTGTCCTCTTCTTCCTTGGCCTTGCTTGAACTTCGTGGTTGCCCTAGAGGATGGAGAAGAGCACGGCTAGCTAGAGAGAGCTTTTCTGATTTTTTTCTCAAAGTGTAAATGCAAAAGTGTGGAACTCCTTGACGTTGAGAGAAGAGAGGAATATATAGGGGACGGCCCCTAGGTCTCCATGCCGTCAAAAACCTTAGAAAAGCTCACGGCTATTGCTTGCTTTGTCCACATATTTTCCTCCAATGAATTGTTGCCACATAAGCCCTATGAAGTGGTGCAACCAATCACAAAATTCCAATATTAATTCCCTAAATAATTCTTGCCGAAATATGTAGATAATTTCTGATTTTATACACCAATTTCGGCAACAATATATTTAGAGAATAAAAGGGGGATGAACCTAGACTCCTTTGAGAGCTTTTTGTGTTCAACACATATTCTCTTTCCTTTAAAAGCTCCCTAAGAAATCTCCACGAAATCTCTTTATTTTTCTGATTTTTCCTCACGGCAAAAACCCTAATTTCTCTCTTCATTATCTCTTGGCCGAATTCCCTAGGGTTTGCACGGCATTCCCTTGTTTTCCTCTTGGCTTGGACGGCTAGGAGTCTTCTAGGGTTTATCTCTTGATTTATTTCCATAAAAATAGCCCTAGAAAATCTCCCTAGAAAATCTCCTTTTAATTTCTGATTTTCCACGTCACCTCCTTGTTTCTCTCTTGCAAATTCACGGCAAAACATCTTTAGGGCTAGGGTTTGCGTCACAAACCCTAGTTCCATGGGCTCTTGTGGGCTTTTATCCAATTAGCCGAAAATCCAACAAGTCTTGAGAGTTTTTGGGCCTCCATGCGTCACCTCTATGCCATGTCATCATCTAGAGTCTTCAAGAAGCTTCTCTCATGCCATGTCACTTCATTAATTCGATCTCCATTCATGGTTGGCTCAAGAGTCTTGTTTTGGCAAGCTTTCCTTTTCTGGACAGGGTTTCCTGGTTGGACCAGGAAAACTTCTTTTCTTCATTTCCGCTCATTTGTGCTTCCCTTTGTACTTCATCTTGTCTCCCTCCAACGTTGGCTAGCTTCTCTCTCCATTTGTGAGCTCGTTTCAGCTCATTTGTGACAAGGACCTGAAAATAGAAACTAGTAAGAAAAATAGAAACTTTCCTAAAATGAAAAATGGCAACTTTCCTAAACTGAAAATGGGAAACTTTCTAAAAATGAAAAATAGAAACTACCGAAAATAGAAACTTTCTACAAATAGGAATTTTCCCAATCAAAGAATGAAAACTTTCCTAAACAGGGTTTTATTAAGGAAATAACGCAGAAAATGTAGGGAAATGCAGTTAAAACGTCGCATTAAAATGCTCCTATCAAATTCCCCCACACTTAGCTTTTGCTAGTCCCTTAGCAAAATCACACTAAGACACACACTAAGACTCAACGAAAATTAAAGACTTGACACGAAACAGACTCTATAGCCCTTCAACTTTTTGTCTCAGCAATCTCTTACTTTCACAACACCAAGATTAGCACTTCACCAAGAATAAATGTTTAGGCATTCGAGAGTTAATTGAAACACATAATCTTCACATACACAAGTAGGACTTGGTTGGAACAATGGTGATGGTTTCTGTTAAGCATGCTTCAAACAAGTATGATTCAACTCCTCACAAGTTATATCCACTCTTTCTTCTCTCTGATCATGGCAATGCTTAAAAGCTTATACACTCAAGTATATGTGAAAGATAGCAAGTATATCACATAATTCAAGAAACGAAAGCACATGTATAATTTTCTTTAAAGATCTCATGAAGGATACCAACTACTTGCACAGATGGACCCAAGCCATAGGTTCAACTCTTGTAACTCATCTCCACATCAAGGGCTGTCCCATCTTAAGGATCAAGAAGGTCTTCTTAAAGGTTGTAATGGGGCCAAGGCTCAAGGTTTTAAGAAATGAAGGGTAAGGATTTATCAAAGTGTCCTAAAAACCTAGCAGAGCACATGTAAATGTAGAGACCACAAGAAATCCACCAATGCATTGCAAAAACGTCACTTCCCCTAGAGGTAACATAAAAGGGGCCTAGTGTCTTCATGTTGGGCCCAATCTTCATTGTAAACTTCCCCTGAACTATAGTGAATGGACAAAGGTCAAATTTTTCTTTAATAGGCCTTCATTTCAAAGTAAACTCCAAAATCACTAAGTATGGGGGACTAAAATCCATAAATATTTCTTTCTTTTCTTTTCTAGCCGTACATTTTTTCTTTTCTTTTCATTTTTCACGGCTTTCACATATTTTTTTTTCTTTATGGACAAGTCTACCCCCACACTTGAACTTTAACCTCTTCTCAATTTCCATCCTTAGCACCAAACCCATGTAGTATGTCTCAAAAGATAGCTCCACTAAGTTCTTAGAACAAAGGGTAGGGTTGTTATTATACTAAGCTTCATGGTTAAGGATTTTAGGGTGATGAACGAAAAGGCTTAATGTAGGCTCAAAGGGGCTTATCTAGGGGAGTCCCACGACGGGCACAAATAGGGACACAAGTTTATATGGCAATGGTGGTAATTCCTAGGATGCCTCTATCCCTTCCAGAATCAGGGCCATGTATTGATATAACGTCTCAACAAGCACAAGAGCGAATTCTAGCATTCTCTAGTCCATCAAACTTAATCTATGGCAAGTAGTCAATCAAGATGAAAGAATAATGAGATCATCAAAACCTCGCCAAGAAATTAAGAATATATATTTTCGATTCACTCCAAGAAAAAGGGACATGGGCTCAATTATCTCACATGGGTTTATATGAATCAAAACTCATCTTAACATGCTCATATTCTGTACCAAAGTTTCGAAATCCATATCCACTACAAGGCATATATTTTTCATATATCTCAATTAACCAAAGAATACCATTTTTAAATCATCTCAATTTTGTGATCCTCTTTTAATCATGATTTCAGAGATATAGAATCATCCTAGACAGTTGAAAGGGCATCCTAAGACTCAAACAAAAACAAAAGCAACGTAAATTTTTATTATTAATTTTTTTTTTTTGACATTTTTCACTTTTTTTTTTTTTGTATTTTTCAATATATGACTCAAGATGAAAGTGTAAATCCCTTCCCCCACACTTAAATATTGCATTGTCCTCAATGTAATCAAGAAAAAGCATGCAATGAAATACTTAAGCATTTAGGGACGGAATTTACGAAAATAACTATAAAACAAAGAAGAATTTGAGAAGTAAAAGGGAGAGAGAAAGCAAATCTGCGTTGACGACTCCTCCACAGCTACTTCAGAATTGGGTTGCCTCCCAAGCAGCGCTTAATGTTTATAGTCTTTCAGCCTAGACTTGTACCTCCTTTTAATCCTCAGGGTTTGGAACGTTTTGGAGGGGTACATCCTCCACTTCATGTTCCACAAATGCCTCATAGTAAGGCTTCAAGCGATGGCCATTCACTTTGAACTCGTTGCCTGTTTGTTCACTCTTTATCTGCACAGCTCCATGAGGAAACACATGAGTGATAACAAAAGGCCCAATCCAACGAGAACGAAGCTTACCTGGGAAGAGTTTGAGACGAGAATGGAAGAGAAGAACTTTTTGACCCACAACAAAAGTCTTCCTTCGAATCATTTTATCATGGAATGCCTTAGTCTTATCCTTGTAAATCTTAGCACTTTCGAAGGCATCATTCCTAATCTCCTCTAACTCTTGCAATTGCAACTTCCTATGAAGCCCAGCTGCATCAATATCCATGTTGAACTGCTTCACAGCCCACCAAGCTCTATGCTCTAACTCCACAGGTAAATGGCAAGGTTTGCCATAGACAATTCGATATGGTGACATACCTATGGGAGTTTTGTATGCAGTTCTGTAGGCCCACAAAGCATCCTCTAGACGCAAGGACCAGTCCTTCCTGTTGGGGTTCACAGTCTTCTCCAATATCCCCTTGATCTGGCGATTAGAGACCTCCGCCTGCCCACTAGTTTGGGGGTGATAAGGTGTAGAAACCTTATGTGTCACATCATATCTCTTCAAGAGAGCCTCAATCGTCCTATTGCAAAAATGGGATCCACCATCACTAATGAGAACTCTAGGCATTCCAAACCTGCTAAAGATGTTAGACTTGATAAAATCTGCAACAACCTTAGAGTCATTAGTTCTAGTGGCCTTTGCTTCCACCCATTTGGAAACATAGTCCACTGCAAGTAAGATATATATGAACCCAAAAGATGATGGGAAAGGTCCCATGAAATCTATACCCCAAACATCAAAGATTTCAACAGTTATGATATTAGTCAAGGGCATTTGATCTCTAGGGCCTAGGTTTCCTGTTCTTTGGCACTTATCACAAGTTAAACAATAGGCATGTGCATCCCTAAACAATGTTGGCCAATAGAACCCAGACTCTAGTACCTTAAACGCAGTCTTCTTAGACCCAAAGTGTCCCCCACATGCTTTAGAATGGCAATACGAAAGTATAGCATTATGTTCATGTTCAGGCACACATCTTCTAATCAATTGATCAGAACAATATTTCCATAGGTAAGGTTCATCCCAAACATAGTGCTTAACAGTTTTCTTAAGCCTATCTCTATGAGCACGTGACATGGTATCAGGAATCTTCCTAGACACAATATAGTTCACAATATCTGCATACCATGGTTCACTTACCTGAAGTCCAAAGAGTTGCTCATCTGGAAATGTCTCCACCAGAGGGAGATAATCTTCTGCATGCACTAAGCGACTCAAGTGGTCAGCTACCACGTTCTCACTACCCTTCTTGTCCTTGATTTCCACGTCGAATTCTTGCAAGAGTAGGATCCATCTGATGAGCCTTGGTTTCGCCTCCTTCTTGGTCATCAAGTATTTCAAAGCCGCATGGTCAGTAAAGATAGTAACTTTGGTACCAAGTAAATAAGAGCGAAACTTCTCAAGGGCAAAGACAACTGCAAGGAGCTCTTTCTCTGTGGTGGAGTAGTTCATTTGTGCATCATTGAGAGTCCTTGAGGCGTAGTAGATGGCATAGGGTAGCTTGTCCTTCCTTTGCCCCAAAACAGCTCCAACTGCATAGTCAGAGGCATCACACATCAACTCAAAGGGCAAAGACCAGTCTGGAGGTAACATGATGGGGGCAGACGTCAACAACTCCTTAAGCTTGTCAAAAGCTTCTTGACACTCCTTGTCAAAGTGAAATGGCACATCCTTCTGGAGTAGTTGACATAAGGGTCTCGAAATTTTGGAGAAGTCCTTGATGAACCTCCTGTAAAAACCTGCATGACCAAGGAAAGAACGAATCTCTCTCACAGAAGTGGGAGAGGGTAAGTGACGCACAATATCAACCTTGGCTTTATCAACCTCTATACCCCTAGCAGAGACAATATGTCCTAGAACTATTCCTTGTTTAACCATAAAATGGCATTTTTCCCAGTTTAAGACAAGGTTAGTTTCCATGCAACGTTTCAGAATTATCTCCAGATTATTAAGACAATCATCAAAATTCTTTCCAAAAACTGAAATGTCATCCATGAATACCTCTATGATTTTCTCAATATAATCTGAAAAGATACTTACCATACACCTCTGAAAAGTACCTGGAGCGTTGCAAAGTCCGAAGGGCATACGTCTATAAGCAAACGTTCCAAAGGGGCAAGTGAAGGTTGTCTTCTCTTGATCTTCATTTGCAATTGCAATCTGGTTGTAACCAGAGTATCCATCCAGGAAGCAGTAGTAGTCATGTCCAGCTAGGCGCTCAAGCATCTGATCAATGAATGGCAAAGGAAAATGGTCTTTCCTTGTAGTTGCGTTGAGCCTCCTATAGTCAATGCATACTCTGTGGCCTGTGACTGTCCTTTGAGGCACCAGTTCGTTATCAGCATTCTTTACCACAGTGATTCCAGATTTCTTGGGCACGACCTGAACTGGGGAGACCCACTTGGAGTCTGAAATGGGGTAGATTACCCCACAATCAAGGAGTTTGATAACCTCCTTCTTCACTACTTCCATCATTGGAGGGTTGAGACGACGTTGAGCCTCTCTAGTGGGTTTAGACCCCTCCTCCAGAAGTATCCTATGGACGCAAGTTGTAGGGCTGATTCCCTTGATGTCCGCCAATGTCCATCCTATGGCGGTCTTGTGTTGCTTCAGCATTTCCACCAACTTCTCTTCTTGTGTACTTGTTAGTGCAGAGGACACAATCACTGGTAAGGTCTCCTTGTCCCCTAAGTAGACATACTTCAAATGGTCTGGAAGAGGTTTTAGCTCAAGTTCTGGGGCCTGGACCACTGAAGGTAAAGTCTTGTTAGTGGATAACTGAATGGACAAGGGAGAAATAGACTTACCTAGATAGGGAGATGCCTCAAGGAAGGAGACGTTTTCAATGATTTTCTCCTCACAAGTGTCTTTCAACTTGTCCTCTGAAATGGTGATTCCTTCCTTTGTATAGCCTACCCCACTCTCAAGGGTAGTGACTAAGGTATCCTCATGCATGATGTCAAACATTTTCTGCGCAAGTTCATCCAAAATATCAGTAGAAAAGCAATCATGAACCTCTAGGGGATACCTCATGGCTTCAAAAATGTTAAAGCCAATAATGTCACCATCGAACTCCATTGTAAGAGAACCTTCATACACATCAATCTTCGTCCTAGCTGTCCTTAAGAAAGGACGTCCCAAAAGCAATGGAGTTGAACTTACAGGGGAGTCCTCCATTTCCAACACATAGAAATCAGCTGGGAAGATAAGATGGTTAACCTGTACAAGCACATCCTCCAACAAACCTCTAGGGTATGCATTGGATCTGTCAGCTAACTGAATGATAACGTTGTCAGATTTAAGTTCCCCTAGACCTAGGGTTTCATAAACAGAGTAGGGCATAACATTAACAGATGCACCTAGGTCTAGCATGGCATTCTTAAATCTAGAGTTACCAATAGTACAAGGAATAGTAAAGCTTCCAGGATCCTTACACTTTGGAGGAATCTTCCTCTGAATCAGGGCAGAGACATTCTCACTTACCTTTACCACCTCCTTTTCACGGTTTACTCTCCTAGTAGTGCAAAGCTCTTTGAGGAACTTGGCATACTTAGGGACTTGCTTGATGGCCTCTAGGAGGGGTAGGTTCACTTGCACCTTCTTGAAAGTTTCCAAGATGGCTTGGTCACTTTGATCCTTCTTAGATTGGGCAAACCTGCGTGGGAAGGGCATGCAAGAAGTAGAAGGGTTAGCAATAACCGAATTTGTTAAGTTAGAATTACTACCTGATACTTCCGGTTTTGCCTTTAATGGTGAGGACGCCCTTGTCTCTTCCTTGGACGTTGCAGGGTCCTTCTCAAGACTCAACTTGGTGGGGTCTTGGTCTTTCTCAATTTCTATGCTCATTTGGACCTTCTTGGGTTGCTTGGGTTGATCCACAAATGGTCTTCCACTCCTTGTAGTCACAACTGATGCATTCTCCACATTAGGGTTAGGTATTGTGTTACTAGGGAGCTTGCCAGTTTCGTGGATCTTGCTCATGAAATCCACAACTTGACCCATTTGCTTCTTGAGCTCCGCAATGTCCTTGGTGTGGGTCTGTTGTCCTTGAATCAAAGCCTGTGTAGAGTTTGTCAAGGCTTGGGTAGAACTAGTCAAGGCCTCCAACGTCTTGTCATAGTGAGACATTGAAGATCTTGAATTTTGTTGAGGAGGAGGCATGTAAGGCCTTTGAAAAGATGACCCTTGGAATGAAGGCTGATAGGAGCATTTTTATGCGACGTTTTAATAATTATTTCCTCATATTTTTCTTAGTTATTTCCTTTATTTAATCATTTTTAATTTAGTTTTTATTTTATAGGTACATTGAAATAAATGGAGAAGAAATGAGTTGAAATGAAGAAATGGAGTTTTCCTGGTCCGACTAGGAATCCCAGTCAATGCAGGAATCCTGATGAGGCTAGGAAACCTGAAGGCATTAGGAGACCACATGATGACGTGGGAGATATTATGGGGAATTAAAGCTGATTTTGCCATGGGAAATTATGGAGTTAATGTCAAAAATCAAGAGATGATCAAGGATAATGATGCCATGGAGAGATTTAAGGGAGAAAAAGTCCAAAACAAGTCCAGATTCATTCCTATTTTCACTCAAGAGTATTTTGGCCGAAAATTAAGAGAAAAATCAGATTAAATCTTGGGAAAATCAGCAATAATATATTTGGAAAGATTATGGGATTTATTTTGGAGGCTTCTGATTGGCTGGATGACTCAACAGAGCTGACATGGCATTCTGTGATTGGTCGAAGCTGTGTGGCATGATTGGATAGTTATTTGAGGAGATAAATCAGAAAATAATCATGCAATTAATTCAAAAATAATCTCCCTAAATCAAGGTGTTAAATTGGAGGTTTCTTATTGGTTGGATGACATAGCAGAGCTGACGTGGCGTTCTCTGATTGGCTAATGCTGTGTGGATCAATCTTGAAGACTTGGAGACTAAGTTGTCATCCTCCTATAAATAGGAGCATTCTCTACACAATTCTACACACCAACACACCATCAAACAGAAGAACAACACCATACACTTTAGAAAAAAATCAGAAAATCTTCTTAGCATAGCCGTGAGTTTCTCCATCCTCTAGTCATCTCCACGAGTTCAAGCAAGGCCAAGGGAGAAGAAGCATAGCCGTGAGCATCCATCATCCATCTCCAACCTTGAAGCTTGCTTTCGAGATTCAAGAGACCACCACATCAATCGTTCATCACCATCCCCATCTCACGGTGTAATCCGATTCTCCTTTGTAACCTTTGCTTTGAATTTCGTTGGTTATGAACTAGTTGACATATGTGTTTGAACAAATATTAATTTCTGGAATTTTTACGATTAATTGAGAATTTTCAGATTCATATTATTGTGATTCGAGAGTTGCTTATGTGGGTTTGTTTAATTAAATTTGCGTTATAGATAACTTTTGTACTTTAATCTTATGTGGTTGCAAACACTTAGGGTTTTGATATAATTGGTGCTAGGTTTAAGAACATGAAATCGACTTTTCGTTTTGTGTAAACTTGAATCAAAGTAGTAAAGGTTTTGTACAAAGATCGAATTTAATTAACGAGGATTGCAATTAGGTGGACTTTTCCATACTAAGTTGTACACTTGAGTTGATAGCCTTTCTCTATGTGTAATGCGTTAAACATGACATGATTGACTAGCTTTCTAGGGTTTGATTGCATGTTTGATAGAATCAATCTAGGTGCTTTCGCTTAGGTTAATTAGCATTGAAAAGTAAAAAATGGGAATTCATTTGCTTTCGAATGTTTCACATGATCAACTCCTTTCTCATGACTTAGATGAACAATATTAGGGTTTGAGTCAATTTTAATCATATGTTTTGATTTTGATCTTTGTTCTCTCATTCCATTCGTATTTTTATGTTTTTGCATTTTAATTGTTTTGTTAATTTAGTTTTATTTTCGAAAAACCAAAAACAAAATCCCCCTTTTTGTGTACAATGTTTATAGTTGTGAATATCTTTGTGAATCTTATACTTTGTTTTAATTTTAATTGTTTAATTGTTTGACAATGACAGGTGTACCCTCAATCCCTGATAGGAGCAAAAAAGTGTGACGATATTATTAATTATGTGCCTCATTTTAGCCTTATTTCTCCCTTAGTTTAGTGTTTTGAGTCATTAAGTCATTTTGAAAGTCTTGTTGAGTGTTTGGAGTGAAATAGGCGGAAAAAGTAAAATTCATGAAAAATCCTAGCTGGATCAGGATTCCTAACTGTCAACTATTTTTGCGGTCTTTACATTTTAATTTCCCTTTATTTTCTCTAGAAAAATCTGATATTCTCCTGCTTGTTGTAGGAAACGTTGCCTGGTTGAACTCTTGGAAACAACAATGATGGAGTCATAAAATAAAGCATTAAAATATTTGACCAAGCAATGAAGAAGGGAAATAAAGGAGAAAAGATGTTTTCAGTTGAGGAATAAAAGAGAAAGACGTTTCAGCTGGAAAATAAATAAGAGAAAGACGTTTTCAGTTGGGGAATAAAGGAGAAAAGATGTTTTCAGTTGAGGAATAAAAGAGAAAGACGTTTCAGCTGGAAAATAAATAAGAGAAAGACGTTTCAGCTTGGAAACTAAAGGAATTGCCCAATTATGAGAGGAGTTAAGGCCATAAAGAAGACGTTTCAGTTGGGAAAGCCAACCAATGCTCCCCTATAAATAGGCAACGCCCAGAACATAATTTGCATCACTGCCCAGCCAAGATCACTGCCCAGCCAAGATCACTTCCTGGCCAAAAACCATTCCAAGACTGCCCAATTCACTCCTTAAACTTCCATCACCTACAAGACCGTGACACCATCCATCCATCAATCTACAAAGCTCTTAGGCGCTGAGTCAAGGACGCTCCACCACCATAGCAGAGACGAGTTCATCACCGTGTTGCTAAGCCGCTGAGGAAAGCTTCAAAGTGTAACTATGACTCTACTTACAATTTTTGTTTCGGTTTTGTGTGTTTGGATTTGCGAGTTGTGTAATTGGAGACATGAAATTTTCAGAATATTTTTATTCATATTTTTGAGATTTTCAGTTTATTATTGAGTTAATTTTGAGAATTCTTTTATGATGCATGTTACAATCTTGTGTCCTTTTATGTGTTTTGGTAATTTTCAGAGTTAGGTTCATAAGTTTGCATGCTAGAATAATGGTGAGAGTTCTTGTGTGTTTTCTTAATTTGCCAAGAGTAATTGTTATTTGTTAAGGCGCTGAGTTAAACAAGTAGCAATTAGTTCTAAAAAGTGGTAAAAACTATGTTCAATGGTTAAACGATTCTGGAAATTATGTGTTAAATTCTATGTCTAATGGTTAATTTGCACGTGTGAGTTGATTCGAGGGTTAGATAATACTACTAGTTAAGAGAATTACGCTGAGTGTTTTCGAAATTTAGTAGTATTAGGCTTGGTAAGGACTTTTCCGATCCAAACCTACATTAGAACGAATCAGATAAATGGATTGATCCGCTGAGGCTTTTCATTTTGGCTCTTATCTAGGCATTTAAGGTGGGCACATTTTTGTAGCATGTTGAAATGAATTTTCTGTTTTTACACCTAGTAATTTCCGAGTGGTATTGGTCTAGGTTAGGGAAGTCGATCATTGTATATAGTTTTATTTGTTTCGTTTTTATTTTAAGTAGAATAGGAACCAAAATTCAAAACCCCCCATTTTATTCTTTTATTTGTTAATTGACCTTTTTGTGTAGGTGTACCCTACAATCCCCGGACTGAACGATCCCTGCTTATCCTATACTGACAACTACATTTTGCAGGGTTAAATTGTGAGGCTATTTCAGCCGCATCAATCCCCGGAATAGAACGATCCCTACTTACTTTTACTACTAATGACATTTCAGGGTTAAATTATGCGCTTGCTTTTTAAGCGCATCAATTTTTGGCGCCGTTGTCGGGGATTGAAAAATCACTTGTTTTTGTTTATAGTTGTTGTATATAAACTGTTTGAAATTTAGTTTAAATTAATTAGGATGTTTTTTTTTATATTGTTGAATACGAATTTTAATTGTAGGTTGTAATTTGAGAGGAATAGGTAAAGTCTCTTTTGTTAATATTGGCCTAAACCCCTTATTGGTACCTAGTTCAGGTCCCTTAAGGTTGAGGGCGGCCTTTATTAACACTTGTTGAACTGTCTTCACACTTAGGACCTTTTTCATCTTAGTAAGTATAGCCTATGTGGAATGGTGTCTAGGAAGGGGACAACGTTCATGACTGGTTTTTGAATCCAGAAGTGCTTGCAAATGGGCCTAAACCACTATGTGGGAGTAGCTCATGCCAAAATGGATTTTTCCTCTCGTGTTCGTCCTCCCCTACCTGGCCATTTCAGTAAGGTTGCCCAAAGGATGTGAAAGGGAGTTTGTGTCTAGGCGACTATACTTGGGCCGCACGTCCACTTGATTTACCGCTTGGAATTAGATTTGATATCAATAATATTTATGACAAAAGAAAATGTAACAAAATGTTGTGATACACTAAGGTAAAAAAAAAACATTTGTGTAAATATTTTTCATGTTTTTTTTTACTCGCTTGTGTTAACTTGTGTCTTGTGTACAATGTACTTGTTAATTATATTTGTAGTTTGTAATTCTTAGTTACTTGTTTATATACTTTGTATTTCTTTGTTAATTATAGTTACTAACTTTTTAATTTCTATTCCGTCTGGCTGAAAGACGTTAAACTCAAGCGCTGCTTGGGAGGCAACCCAATTCAGAAGCAGCTGTGAAGGAGTCAACAACACAGATTTGCTTTCTCTTTCCCTATTTCTTTTTATTTTTATTTTTTAATTTTTCTTCTTTGTTTTTATTTTCGTAAATATCTTCTATCTATGCTTATTTGTTTCATTGCATGTTTATAATTGATTACATTGAGGACAATGCAATATTTAAGTGTGGGGGAAGGGATTTACACTTTTATCTTGAGTCATATATTGAAAAATACAAAAAAATGAAAAATGTCCAAAAAAAAATTTTCGTTGCTTTTATTTATTGAGTCTTAGTCTTTTGTTTTTATTTTTGAGTCATAGCATGCCTTTCAACTGTCTAGGATGATTCTATATCTCTGAAATTATGGCTAAAAGAGGATCACAATATTGAGATGATTTTAAATGGTATTCTTTGGTTAATTGAGATATATGAAAAATGTATGCATGTGTAGTGGATATGGATTTCGTGACTTTGGTACAGAATATGAGCATGTTAAGATGAGTTTTGATTCATATAAACCCATGTGAGATAATTGAGCCCATGTCCCTTTTTCTTGGAGTGAATCGAAAATATATATTCTTATTTTCTTGGCGATGTTTTGATGATCTCATTATTCTTTCATCTTGATTGACTACTTGCCATAGATTAAGTTTGATGGACTAGAGAATGCTAGAATTCGCTCTTGTGCTTGTTGAGACATTTTATCAATACATGACCCTGATTCTGGAAGGGATAGAGGAGGCACCCTAGGAATTACCACCATTGCCAAATAAACTTGTGTCCCTATTTGTGCCCGTCGTGGGACTCCCCTAGATAAACCCCTTTGAGCCTACGTTAAGCCTTTTCTTTCATCACCCTTAAAATCCTTAACCCTGAACCTTAGTATAGTTACAATCCTACCCTTTGTTCTAAGAACTTAGTGGAGCTATCTTTTGAGACTACTACATGGATTTGGCGCAAGAATGGAGATTGAGAAGAGGTGTAAATTCAAGTGTGGGGGTAGACTTGTCCATGAAAAAGAAAAATTGTGTGAAAGTTGTAAAAAAAAAAAAAAAAAAAAAGAATGAAAAAAAAATGAAGAAGAAAAAAAAAAATGTTTATGGATTTTAGTCCCCCATACTTGGAGGATTTGGAGTTTACTTTGAATTGAAGGCCCACTATTGGAAAATTTGGTCTTTGTCCAGTTCACTAGAGATCAAAGGAAGTTTAGAATGAAGTTTGGGCCCAACATGAAGATATTTAGCCCTCTTGTTTTGCCTTGGTGGATTTCTAGAAGTCTCTCTACATTTGCATGAGCTCTGCTAGGTTTTTAGGACACTTTGTTAAAATCCTTACCTTTAATTTCTTAAAACCTTGAGCCTTAGCCCCATTACAACCTTTGAGAAGACCTTCTTGATCCTTAAGATGGGACAGCCTTTGATGTGGAGATGAGTTACAAGAGTTGAACATATGGCTTGGGTCTATCTGTGCAAGTAGTTGATATCTTTCATGAGATCTTTTGAAAAAAAAAAAATTATTATATTCACAAAGTGCTTTTCGTTTCTTATATATGTGTGATAGGAGCATTTTTATGCGACGTTTTAATAATTATTTCCTCATATTTTTCTTAGTTATTTCCTTTATTTAATCATTTTTAATTTAGTTTTTATTTTATAGGTACATTGAAATAAATGGAGAAGAAATGAGTTGAAATGAAGAAATGGAGTTTTCCTGGTCCGACTAGGAATCCCAGTCAACGCAGGAATCCTGATGAGGCTAGGAAACCTGAAGGCATTAGGAGACCACATGATGACGTGGAATTAAAGCTGATTTTGCCATGGGAAATTATGGAGTTAATGTCAAAAATCAAGAGATGATCAAGGATAATGATGCCATGGAGAGATTTAAGGGAGAAAAAGTCCAAAACAAGTCCAGATTCATTCCTATTTTCACTCAAGAGTATTTTGGCCGAAAATTAAGAGAAAAATCAGATTAAATCTTGGGAAAATCAGCAATAATATATTTGGAAAGATTATGGGATTTATTTTGGAGGCTTCTGATTGGCTGGATGACTCAACAGAGCTGACATGGCATTCTGTGATTGGTCGAAGCTGTGTGGCATGATTGGATAGTTATTTGAGGAGATAAATCAGAAAATAATCATGCAATTAATTCAAAAATAATCTCCCTAAATCAAGGTGTTAAATTGGAGGTTTCTTATTGGTTGGATGACATAGCAGAGCTGACGTGGCGTTGATTGATTGGCTAATGTTGTGTGGATCAATTTTGAAGACTTGGAGACTAAGTTGTCATCCTCCTATAAATAGGAGGATTCTCTACACAATTCTACACACCAACACACCATCAAACAGAAGAACAACACCACACACCTTAGAAAAATTCAGAAAATTCTCTCCATCCTCTAAAGCAAGCCACGGAGTTCAAGCAAGGCCGAAGGGAGAAGAAGGAGCCGTGACATATTCCTCCACCATCCACCATTGAAGAATTGCTTTCAAGCTTCAAGGATTCCAACGAAAATCATCCATTCTCATCTTCCATCCACGGTGTAATTCGACCTCTACTTTGTAAACCTTGTTTTGAATTTCGTTGGTTTTGCTTTAGTTGACATTCATGATTGAACAAAGTTATTATTTCTGGAATTTTATATGATTGAATGAAATTTTCAGATTCTATTATTGTAATTCGAGAGTTGCTTATGTGAGTTTGTTTAATTAAATTTGCTTTATAGATATCTTTTGTATTTTAATCTTAGGTGGTTCGAAACACTTAGGGTTTTGATATGAATGGTGCTAGGTTTAAGAACATGAAATCAACTTTTTGTTTTGTGTAACTTGAATCGAAGTAGTAAAGGTTTTGGACAAAAACCGAATTTAATTAAAGAGGATTGCAATTAGGTGGACTTTTTCATACTAAGTTGCACACTTGAGTTGATAGCCTTTCTCTATGTGTAATGCGTTAAACATGACATGATTGACTAGCTTTCTAGGGTTTGATTGCATGTTTGATAGGATTAATCTAGGTGCTTTCGCTTAGGTTAATTAGCATTGAAAAGTAAAAAATGGGAATTCATTTGCTTTCGAATATTTCACATGATCAACTCCTTTCTCATGACTTAGATGAACAATATTAGGGTTTGAGTCAATTTTAATCATATGTTTCGGTTTTGATCTTTGTTCTCTCATTCCATCTTTGTATTTATGTTTTTACATTTTATTTGTTTTCTTTGCTTAATTTATTTTCGAAAACCCAAAAACAAAATCTCCCCCCTTTTCGTAAATAATGTTTATACTTGTGAATATCTTTGTGAATATTATACTTTGTTTTAATTTTAATTGTTTGTTTGTCCTACATTGACAGGTGTACCCTCAATCCCCGGAATAGAACGATCCCTACTTACTTATACTACTAACGATATTTTCAGGGTTAAATTGTGCGCTTGCTTTCGAGCTGCATCAATTTTTGGCGCCGTTGCCGGGGATTGAAAAATCACTTGTTAAATATGTGAATAATTGTTTTGTTTATTTTGTGATCGAAAAAAAAAAATCTCTTGTTAATTGTTTGTAATTCTCTTAATTGTTAGTTAATTAGTTAATTAATTACTTAGGATGTTTTTTATATTGTTGAACACGAATTTTATTTGTAAATTGTAATTTAAGAGGAATAGGTGAAGTCGCGTTTGTTAATATTGGCCTAAACCCCTTATTGGTACCTAGTTCAGGTCCCTTAAGGTTGAGGGCGGCCTTTATTAACACTTGTTGAACTATCTTCACACTTAGGATCTTTTTCATCCAAGTAAGTATAGCCTATGTGGGATGGTGTCTAGGAAGGGGACAACGTTCATGACGGGTTTTTGAATCCAGAAGTGCTTACAAATGGGCCTAAACCACTATGTGGGAGTAGCTCATGCCAAAATGGATTTTTCCTCTCGTGTTCGTCCTCCCCACCTGGCCATTTCAGTAAGGTTGCCCAAAGGATGTAAGAGGGACTTTGTGTCTAGGCGACAATACTTGGGCCGCATGTCCACTTGATTTACCGCTTGGAATTAGATTCGATATCAATAATATTTATAACAAAATAAAATGTTGTGATACACTAAGGTACAAAAAAAAAACACTTGTGTAAATATTTTTCGTGTTTTTTTTTTTTACTCACTTGTGTACCTAACTTGTGTCGTATGTACAATGTACTTATTAATTATACTTGTATTTTGTAATTCATAGTTACTTGTTTATATATTTTCTAAATCTTTGTTAATTATAGTTACTAACTTTTTAATATCTATTCCGTCTGGCTGAAAGACGTTAAACTCAAGCGCTGCTTGGGAGGCAACCCAATTCAGAAGCAGCTGTGAAGGAGTCACAAACACAGATTTGCTTTCTCTTTCCCTATTTCTTTTATTTATTTATTTTTTCTTCTTTTTTTATTTAGAATTTTTCGTAAATGCCTTCTATCTATGCTTATTTGTTTCATTGCATGCTTATGATTGATTGAGGACAATGCAATATTTAAGTGTGGGGAAGGGATTTATATTTTGTCTTGAGTCATATATATTCAAAAATACAAAAAAATCGAAAATGTCAAAAAAAAAAAAAATTGTGCTTTATTTATTGAGTCTTAGTCTTTTGTTTTTATTTTTGAGTCATAGGATGCCCTTTCAACTGTCTAGGATGATTCTATATCTCTGAAATTATGATTAAAAGAGGATCACAAAATTGAGATGATTTTTAAATGGTATTCTTTGGTTAATTGAGATATATGAAAAATATGCCTAAGTAGTGGATATGGATTTTGGACCTTGGTACAGAATATGAGCATGTTAGGATGAGTTTTGATTCATAAAAGCCCATGTGAGATAATTGAGCCCATGTCCGTTTTTCTTGGAGTGAATCGAAAATATATATTCTTATTTTCTTGGCGATGTTTTGATGATCTCATTATTCTTTCATCTTGATTGACTACTTGCCATAGATTAAGTTTGATGGACTAGAGAATGCTAGAATTCCTCTTGTGCTTGTTGAGATGTATATCAATACATGGCCCTGATTCTGGAAAGGATAGAGGTACCCTAGGAATTACCACCATTGCCAAATAAACTTGTGTCCCATTGTGCCCGTCGTGGGACCCCCTAGATAAGCCCCTTTGAGCCTACATTAAGCCTTTTCATTCATAACCCTTAAAATCCTTAACCCCTGAACCTTAGTATAGTTGAAACCCTACCCTTTGTTCTAAGAACTTAGTGGAGCTATCTTTTGAGACATACAACGGGTTTGGTGCTAAGGATAAAATTAAGAAGAGGTGAAAGTTCAAGTGTGGGGGTAGACTTGTCCATAAAGAAAAAAAATATGTGAAAGCCGTGAAAATGAAGAAAGAAAAAAAATGTGTACGGCTAAAAAAAGAAAAAAAAAAAAAGTATGTTTATGGATTTTAGTCCCCCATACTTAGTGATTTTGGAGTTTACTTTGAACTGAAGGCCCATACAGAAAATTGGCCTTTGTCCATTCACTAAGTTCAAAGGGAAGTTTAGATGAAGATTGGGCCCAACATGAAGACATCAGGCCCTTTTATGTTACCTCTAGGGAAAGTGACGTTTTTGCAATGCCTTGGTGGATTTCTTGAGGTCTCTTACATTTCATGAGCTCTGCTAGGTTTTTAGGACACTTTGTTAAATTCCTTATCCTTTGTTCTTAAAACCTTGAGCCTTGGCCCATTACAACCTTTGAGAAGACCTTCTTGATCCTTAAGATGGGACAACCTTTGATGTGGAGATGAGTTACAAGAGTTGAACTATGGCTTGGGTCATCTGTGCAAGTAGTTGATATCTTTCATGAGATCTTTTGAAAAAAAAAAATTATTATATTCACAAAGTGCTTTTCTTTCTTATATATGTGAGCTATTTGATTGCCTCAAATATTTTCTC
The DNA here is from genome assembly GCF_002994745.2 of Rosa chinensis. Lineage (NCBI taxonomy): Eukaryota > Viridiplantae > Streptophyta > Magnoliopsida > Rosales > Rosaceae > Rosa > Rosa chinensis. The sequence continues at coordinate 777 of NW_020126820.1, read as the reverse complement.
TCACATATAATTGAGTGATTATAAGCTTTTAAGCATTGCCTTGAATTCTGAGAGAAGAAAGAGTGGATATACCTTGTGAGGATATGAATCATACTTGTTGAAGCATGCTGAGCTCCACCCATCACCATTGTTACAACCAAGTCCTCTTGTGTATGTGTGGATTATTGTTTTAATTAACTCTCGAATGCTTAAACATTGATTCTTGGTTGAGTGCTAATCTTGATGTTGTGAAAGTAAGAGATTTCTGAGACAAAAGTTGAAAGGCAATAGAGTCCTTGTATGTACGTAACGTTTTGTATTTTGTTTCTTTAAGTTTTCGTTGAGTCTAAGTTTGTGTCTTTATTTTGATTTTTGCTAAGGACTAGCAAAAGCTAAGTGTGGGGGAATTTGATAGGAGCATTTTTATGCGACGTTTTAATAATTATTTCCTACATATTTTTCTTAGTTATTTCCTTTATTTAATCATTTTTAATTTAGTTTTTATTTTATAGGTACATTGAAATAAATGGAGAAGAAATGAGTTGAAATGAAGAAATGGAGTTTTCCTGGTCCGACTAGGAATCCCAGTCAACGCAGGAATCCTGATGAGGCTAGGAAACCTGAAGGCATTAGGAGACCACATGATGACGTGGAATTAAAGCTGATTTTGCCATGGGAAATTATGGAGTTAATGTCAAAAATCAAGAGATGATCAAGGATAATGATGCCATGGAGAGATTTAAGGGAGAAAAAGTCCAAAACAAGTCCAGATTCATTCCTATTTTCACTCAAGAGTAT